>NW_026596034.1:17912438-17986141 GCF_907164565.1 Psammomys obesus
GTCCTTGGTTGCATGTCAGTCTCAGAAAAGACCCTGTGCCCAGATATATTTGGTCCTTGTGGAGCTCCTATCATTTCCTTATCAGACTAACTCCCCTTCTTTCTTATGATTCCCTGTACTCTGCCAAAGGTTTGGTCATGAGTCTTTGCTTTGAAAACACTTCTAGTTAGAGTCTTTCAAATGCCCTCAGTAGACTCCTGTCATATGTTCAATGCGCATCCCATCTGTCTTTCTAAATGAGGATTGATAATCTTACCCCATGTCGGCTCTCTTGTAGAATTCTATTGTATAAATGTGCCACACTTTTTGTATCCATTCCTCCATTGAGAGTCATCTGGGTTGTTTCCAGATTCTGGCTATTACACATAGAGCCACTATGAACATGGTTGTGTAAATGTCCCTATTGAATGGCTGCACATCTTTTGGGTATATGCCTAGGAGTGGTATAGTTGGATCTTGAGGTAGCACTATTCCTAATTGTCTGAGGAAGAGCCAGAATGATTTCCAAAGTGGTTTTACAGGTTACATTCCTACCAACAATGGAGAAAGGTTCCCCTTTCTGCACATCTTCTCTAGTATGCACCATCCCTTGAGTTTTTGATCTTAGCCATTCCGATGGGTGTCAGGTGGAATCTCAGGGTCATTTTGATTTGCATTTTCCCAATAACTAAGAACTTTGAACATTTCTTTAAGTGTTTTTCTGCCATTCTATATTCCTCTACAAAGAATTCTTTGTTTGGCTCTGTACCCCATATTTTAATTGGATTACTTGGTTTGTTGATTTTTAACTTCTTGAGTTCTTTATATATTCTGGATATTAGTCCTCTGTCAGATATAGGGATGGTGAAGCTCCTTTCCCAGTCTGAAGGCTGTCGTTTTGTTCTGACAACAGTGTCTTTTGCATTACAGAAGCTTTTTAGTTTCATGAGGTCCCATTTAATGACCGTTGCTTTTAGAGCCTGTTCTGTTGGTGTTCTGTTCAGGAAGTTGTCTACTGTGCTCATGAGGTCAAGGCTTTTACTCAAACAGATTTAGTGTGTCTGGATTTATATTGAGGTCTTTGATCCACTTGGACTTTAACTTCATGCATCATGATAAATATGGCTCTATTTGCATTTTTCTACATGTAGACATCCAGTTAGACCAGCACCATTTGTTGAAGATGTTGTCTTTTTTTTCCATTGTATTTTTTTTTTGATTCTTTGGCAAAAATTAAGTTTCTATAGGTATTTGGGTTTATTTCTGGGTCTTGATTTGATTCCATTGGTCCACCAGTCTGTTTCTATGCCAGTACCATGCCGTTTTTATTACCATTGCTTTATAGTGCAGCTTGAGATCTGGGATGGAGATACCTCCAGAAAATCTTTGATTGTACAGGATTGTTTTAGCTATTCTGTTTTTTTTTTTTTCTATAGGAAATTGAGAACTGTGTTTCTATTTTTATGGGAATTGGATTGAATCTAGATTACTTTTGGCAGGATGGCCATTTTAACTATGCTTATCCTACCCATCCATGACTGTGGGATATTGTTCCATCTTCTTACATCTTGTTCAATTTCATTTTTAGACAATTGAAGTTTTTTTTGTTTGTTTGTTTTTGTTTTTATATAAGTCTTTAACTTGCTTGGTTATAGTTATACCAAGGTACTTTATGTTATTTGTGGCTATTGTGAAGGTATTGTTTCCCTAAGTTCTTTTTCAGTCCGTTTGTATTTTTTTTATACAGGAGGGCTTCAGTTTTTTTTTTTTTTCAGTTAATTTTGTATCCAGCCACTTTGCGGAAAGTGTTCATTATCTGAAGGAGCTCTTTGGTAGAAATTTTGGGGTCACTCATGTGTTCTATCATATCATCTGTGAATAGTTACCTACTAATTAGAGGAGACCCGGTAGAATTCATGGAAAAGAATCAAATTTCTTCAAAAAGGATACTAATTTTCCTGACATTGTGAGACAACATTCCAATGTCTGTCTGGTACTCTCCCCAGAAGGATAGCATCTCATGCCTTTCCTTGGGGGTGGCTCTGTAAGTACTATCTTCTTTTAGTCCTCTGTTGTATATTAGATTAGGGAAGTCAGTGAAGGAACACGGAAAAGGTAGGTGTATACAGTCTTCCTCTATATCTGATGTTCATGAACATTCATGTCAACACAAATGCTGTCATTAAAAGTTTAATAAAGCTTGACCACTTTTTCCATCAGCTCTCCACAGCAGTATCTTCTCCCTCTTACCTTCTACCAGAGATTGAAGTAGTATATAGGTGCCTTTTACAAAAACTGATCATTGCTTTACATTAGGTACCAAGTCATTTGAGCTTTGTGCCTTTATAGAATGACAGAACTGTATCTATGATAGGACTTCAATTAAAAATTACTTTTGACTTTATACATTTTATTTGAAAACAAATTAATGAATACATGTGAAAACACACACATATTTGTAAACTTTTCATTTGAAGATCATCAATTCTCACTTCTTAAACTCTTTACCTCCATGAATCAAAAGACTATGTACTGGAGGCAACACTGCATAGTGCACAGAGTATTTGGTCCAGTACGTGGCAGACTATCATTTTCCCATGGCATTCTCTCTCTCTCTCTCTCTCTCTCTCTCTCTCTGTCTCTGTCTCTCTCTCTCTCTCTCAAGAGTCCCATGTATCTCATGCAGCTGGCTCCAGACTAGGAATAAGGCTAAGGATGACTTTGCTCTTACTGTATCAACTTCTAAAGATTAGAATTATAAATATTAGGGGCAAGAAAATGCCACAGATGTTAAATTCTTTACCAACTAAATATAAGAATGGTATCTTAGTGTTTGTTGTTGTGAAGAGATAATGCTACTAAGACAGCTTTTACTTTTTTTTTTCCAGAGCATTCCCTTTATTTTTTTTTATTGGTCAAAGGCTCTACATGTTTTAAATATTGCAAGCACGAATGAAATTTACATGTTGTGTATACTATACAAACGCTCTCCCAAATGATGCTGATAATTTTATCTACAGCTTTAGAGAAGCCGTAGATTCTACATTTTATTTTATTTTAAATTACACTTTATTTACTGTGTATTTCGCCTCTAGTTCCTTCCATCCTCCCCTCCCAATCCCTTCCTTCCTCTCCCTTCTCCACACAATCCCCTCCTCAAGTCCACTGGTAGGGGAGGGTTTCTTTTTCTTCCTTCTGATCCTAGTCTATTAGGTCTCATCAGGAGTGGCTGCATTGTCTTTGGAATATTACTCAGCAATGAAAAGCAAGAAAATCATGAAATTTGCGGGTAAATGGTGGGAACTGGAAAAGATCATCCTGAGTGAGCTATCCCAGAAGCAGAAAGACACACGTGGTATATACTCACTCATATATACATATAATATAGGGTAAACCTACTAAAATCTGTACACCTAAAAAAAAAAAAAAACTAATCTAGAGGGAGGACTGTGGCTAAAATGCTCAATCCCCATCCTGAAAGGCAAAGAGGATGGACATCAGAGGAAGAAGAAAACAGGAAACAAGTTAGGAGCCTCCCACAGAGGCTCTGCCCTGCAGACTATCAAAGCAGATGTTGGGACTTTGGGCAGAATGCAGGGAATCTTATAAAAGAAGTGGGAAATATTAAGATCTGGAGAGGACAGGTCCACAAGAAGAGCAACAGAACCAAAAAATCTTAGCACAGGGGTTCTTCCTAAGAATCATACTCCAACCAAGTACCATGCATGGAGATACCCTAGAACCCTTGCACAGATGTAGCCCATGGTAGTTCAGTGTCCAAGTGGGTTCCATAGAAATGGGAACAGGGCTGTGTCTGACATGAACTGATTGTCCCACTCTTTGATCACCTCCGCATCGGGAGGGGGGGGGGCAGCCTTACCAGGCCACACAGTTAGAGAAAGCTCCAGATTGATTTCCAGAGTGGTTGTTCAAGTTTACATTCCCATCAGCAGTGGAGAAGGGTTTCCCTTTCTCCACAACCTCTCCAGCATGTGTTGTCTCTTGAGTTTTTCATCTTGGCCATTCTGATGGGTGTAAGATGAAATCTCAGAGTTGTTTTGATTTGCATTTCCCTGAAGGCTAATGACGTTGAGCATTTCTTTAAGTGTTTCTCTGCCATTCGATATTCCTCTATCGAGAATTCTGTTTAGCTCTGTTTCCCATTTTTTAATTGGATTACTTGGTTTGTTCCTTTTTAGCTTCTGTAGTTCTTTATATATACTGGATATTAACCCTCTGTCAGAGAGTTCTTTTAACATAGGTGTAATCATTGTTTTGAAATTTTGTAATGTTCTTCAAAGTCATTTTTATTCATAACCATTTGCATGGAATTATTAATTTTAAGAGGAGACACACTTTCTTTTCTTGGAGTAGGTATTATTTTGTTCCTGTTTTGAAACTTGAACACCTAGAAACAGTTGACTGAATATTTCTGGCTTGTTTTCTTGATTTCTGTTAAAAGTAATAATTAAATAAGCTGTCTTCTTTTGGGGGGCATTTACAAAGTTCAGAAGAATACTAAACTGTACTACTGTTAACCTGTCATTTTCATTTTTCAGAGTATTGTTCAGAGTTATAGGCTGCTGGGGATTTGTCTGGTGCTATTCAAATGCTAAATTCTGACCTCTAAAATCTGGTTACAGGCAAAATATTCTCATTAACATCAGACAATGTTGTGTAAATTTTGCTACCCAATTATTTCTGATTGTTAAAGAAAGTTGCTGACAGCCAATTACTGGGCAGAATAGAGGCAGGTTGAACTTCTGGTCCTGGGCTTGCCCTCTGAGGGAGGGACCATGTGGCCTGGAAGAGGAGGAGAAAGAAGGAAGAGAGAGGGGGGGGAGACAAAGGAGAAGAAAATAAAGAAGAAAAAAAGAGGAGGAGGAACAGAGAGAGATGATGAGGACATGGCAAGATGTAGCTGATCCAGCCTAGACAAGACATATATTGGCTAGTAACTTGGGGAGTGCAGCTGGGAGGTAGCCAGACTAGCTTAGAAAATAAGTTTAAACCATCACCGTCCAGCTATTGTGATAAAGATGTTTAAATAAATCAATAGGTCTCTCTCTCAATTATTGGGAAACTAGCCAGGTCATAGAAAACCCCTATAAAGATATTCAGCAATAGGCTCTATCCATAATCTTCTTATGAGAGTCAGCTACTGTTTATAATAACAGACTTTATCTAAGGGTCATGAAGACTGTTGCTTGGTCTCTACCTCCAGTGTCATCAGGTTTGACATTCCACATTAAAATAGCCTCTCTTTTGTCACCTCTGGTCCAATTCTCACTTTTAGTTCTCAGTCATAATTCCCCAGACTTGTTGTCCATCTTCATGCACTAGAATGAATTAACCTGGGCAGGTTCTAAACACCAATCTGTTTCCCATGCACTTTCCACATATTATGGGACTTGACCACCTGCTGCCTTGCCCTCGGTCAGCTCTGTCCCCTCACTAGTTCTGAAACTTCAGCATCCCTCTGGAAGTCCTCTCAATCTATGAAACTTTCCCTGTGTCAGCTCTTGTTTTTTTTTTATGTATCAAGGAGCCCTATATAGCTTTCATATTACTAGAAATGACGACAGCACATCTGTAAGGTTAAAAAAAGAAGATAAAAGGATATCTAAAAACAACGTGGAAATAGAAGAACAAAAACATATCAAGGACAGGAAGAAATGTGTGTGACTAGACAATATCTTTGTTTCCTTAATTAAAAAAAAATGGGTCTTTGCAATTATGTAATTAGAAAGCTTTATTCTAGCAGGTCAAGTGCAGGTCCAAAGTGAACGTTAATTTTAACCATGCAGGAAAGCCAGTGAATAATCCATGTTCCCACATTGTAGGTCCCAGCTTACAGAGAATGTCTGCGTGCTAAAATTGTCAAGGGTTTAGAATAGCAAGGGCAGCCCCATCACTGCTATCTCTCTCCTTCTCTTTGGCAACATAACAATGAACTCTGATTTGGGAGTTAAAAGAGAGGAGCTCAAAAGGAAAAGGAGTATCTATAACACAGGAAGGTGCATTCCTAAACTACAGTAAACATAATGATAGGTTGTGTATAGTTCCTTTTTAGCCTGTTATGTTATCCATCCTGCATGACAGTTAATCTTGTCAATTTGACTTGATTTGGAATCACATAGAAGACACACTTCTCAATCCATTTTTGTTGGAGTTTCTAAAGACCCAGAAAGGAATCACAATTCTCTGTGCTGGCAACTAGGTTGGAATAAAAAAGGAAAAGGTCCCAAAACTCTGCCTGCTCTTCTGGAAGCCTGCTGGCACCAGGAACATTAGGTAAGACCTTGCCCAAACCCTATGCCTACCAACTCCCCTCAAAGCAATCCAATAGCCATAAAGTGCACCCTATCTTCTGGAATCCATTTTTCCAGATGAAAGTTCTGTCTGCTTTCCTGGAGGTCATACAGGCATCAGAGACCTCAGGCCATGCTGCAGTTTGGGACCCCAGAGGTAACATTAGAACCCCTAATTCCAGAGGCCACATGAGCCACAAAAATCCTAGTAGAGACACTCTATTGGACCTGCAAACTCACTGTTCACCAGAACACAAGGCCCCAGACCAGGAGACAGAAACTGGGGAGAAAAAAAAAGAATCTATAAACACCCACTCAAAAAAGATGAAATTAGCACCTACACCTATAATAACCTCAAACCCCAGACAGCTAGTGTCCATTGTAAGAACACAACAAAGACCAGAGAAATATGATACCACCAGAACCCGGTTATCCTATTACAACAAGTCCTGGATATTCCAACAAAGGAAACACACACACACACAAGACCTTTCATCCAATCTTATGAAGATGGTAGAGGCCTTTAAAGAATAAATGAATACACTTCTTAAATAGAAGAAAATACAATCAAACAGGTCAAGGAAGTGAATAAAACTGTTCAAGATCTGAAAATACAAACAGAAGTAATAAGGAAAAGACAACCAAACTTTGGGCAGAATGCAGGGAATCTTATGAAAGAAGGGGGAGATAGTAAGAGTTGGAGAGGCAGGAGCTCCACAAGGAGAGTAACAGAACCAAAATATATGGGCACAGGGCTCTTTTCTGAGACTGATACTCCAACCAAGGACCATTCACAAATTTTACCTAGAACCCCTGCTCAGATGTAGCCCATGGCAGCTCAGTATCCAAGTGAGTTCTCTAGTAATGGGAACAAGGACTGTCTCTGACATGAACTCAGCGTCTGGCTCTTTGACCACCTCCCCTTGAGGGGGGAACAGTCTTGCCAGGCCACAGAGTAGAACAATGTAGCCAGTGCTAATGAGACCTGATAAGCTAGGGTCAGATGAAAGGGGAGGACCTCTTATGTCAGTAGACTTAGAGAGGGGCTTGGAAGGAGATGAGGGAGGGAGAGTGGGATTGGTAGGCAATGAGGGAGGGGGATACAGCTGGGATACAAAGCAAATAAACCATAATTAATATAAAATAAATTTTAAAATAAAAAAACAATGCATTAAAAAAATAAAGAAAAAGAAAACACAAACTGAGGAATCCTGGAGATGGAAAAGCTAGGTAAGAAATAGGAACAAAAGACAAGCATCACCAACCGAATACAAGAGTTGGAAGAGAGAATCTCAGACATAAAAAAATACAAAGGAAGACATCAATATATTGCTCAAAGAAAATGTTAAATCAAAAAGAATCCCTGGCATAAAACATCTAGGAAATCTGGCTATCTTATACATATATAGCAGATATGTAGCTTGACCTCCACGTTGGACTCCTAAGAGCTGGAGCAGGGACTATCTCTGACTCTGTTGTCTGCCTTCGGGTTCCTTTTCCTTAACTGGGCTGCCTTGTCTAGCTCAATAGGAGATGTACCTCGTCTTACTGAAACTTGATATGCCAGGGCTGGCTGATATCCATGAGAGGCCTCCCTTTTTCTGAGTAGAAAGGGGGAGAAGGAGAGGAGTGGAGGAGGGAGGGAGGGAGAGATGGAGGGTGGGAAGGAGGGAGGGAGGGAGAGAGGGAGGGAGGGAGGGAAGGACTGGGAGAAAACGAGGAACTGGAAGCTGTTATCAGGATGTAAAGAAAAAATAAATAATAAATAACAGACAGTGTTACACAAAGCTAGTATATCCTCATAGGCAGTTTTAAAACCACTGTTCTTCCTTTCAGCCTTAGATATGTCATAATTCTTCTTTGCCAGGTAAGGAAGCTTGACCTTGGCACAATTCACACATGAGCAAATGTCAGCCAGAGAGGGCCTGGGTGAACCAGGCACTCTGGGCGCATTATGGTTGATGTTTACATCCACAAGCCAGAACTGCAACCAAGGTTTTGAGGATTAGATCAGATTATTTTCTGAAAAGTTTTCTGATGTTTGTATAATCACATTTAACCTCCATAAAATGAAGTTTCCTAGGTGATGTTTTATCCATGGCTATGTATCTCCCAAGTTTGGTAAGACTTCCTGTTGTGGAAATATAAAATTTTGATGTTCAATGTTAAGAAATGTATAAAAGGAAAATGTGGAGATTTATATCCAACTAAGGAATATAATGGAGACATCTTTTAAAATATGACTATTAAAAGTTACTGACATTAAGTTCATGAGAAAGTACAGAGGCCAGTGAATTTAAGCATTTTTTTTTATTTCAAGCTTCACTTTCTCAGTTTATTTAGAATGTATCAATAGTGCTTTTCTAGCAAGATCGTGCCATAGACTTATCTATATTAATACCTCCAAGTCTATTCTTTATTGATAGAGTCAGGGACATGCCATGCTACCCCAGCCAGGTGCAACCTGAGTCAGAGCAGCTAGCCCAATTCCCAGAAAACAAAAACAAGCCCTGAAGCCCTCCATCCAGTTGAGTGTGTACAAATTTGATAAATTAGGAAGCCAAGCTACTCTCACATGAACACCGCAGCTGATATGGTCTGGTCCATGTGCTTGTTCATAATTGGATGCATTATACACACATCACTTTACAAGGTGGGTTTAGTTGCTGTGTTTCACAAGAGTAAGCCCTTGTCTATGGGAATTGTTTACATAGGGTGGAACATTCATCCTAAGAGTGCATCACACTTTAGCTGCCCCAAGCCTGAAGATGAGCTTTGGTTCATATCAACGTTTTCACAACCGTAAGCTGTTCTAAAGAACAATGACCACAACCCTGGCTACATATCTGGTAATTTTCTTAGGACAAATTAGAAACAATCCAAACATATGAACATGTTAAGTATCTGGCTATATCTGCAAGTTTCCCTGTGAAGGCTGACACAGTTCTATTTCCTCCCTGTATTTTGGTTGTTGTTGCTGTTTTCTGATGCCACATGTGCTTGACCTAAAGGAGTGGTGCAAGCATTAAAATAAATACTTGGCTATTAGACAAGAGGATGTTATTCCTTGATCTGTAACATAAAGATGTGTAGATTTCTTGCTTAAGGAAGTATTTGGCAATCATCGTTCCAATTTTCTATTAAACAATTTTGATACTTGGATTTGGGGCTTTGTTTTTCCTCTATTGACTTCATGGATTGGGAGATTTCCTTCAGATTTTCACTCCTTCAACATTCCCTAAGAAGGACATTGTCAAATCTTCCTTTGTGCTCTTAAATAGTCCTCTGAGAGGAGTTTTTGTCTGTCTACCAGAGATGAAAGGACACACAGAGATTACTTCTAATTACAGATCTCTCTGTCCCTATATCTTTTTAAAGTATACTGATATATTTATATTTAGATTCAGAAGTTTCTGTCTTCTCCTATTTGTACTACTAGTTTGATAAAGGACTCATATGGGAAAGCTTCATGTGGGCCTTTAACTAAGATTCCTACCCAGGACCTTTAATTTTTCTTGTATTCAGCAGCTGTGACTGAAAAATCTCATGCTCCAGACAAGGTTCTCAGCCACAGGGACAGATTGAAAAATATGGGAATGGTTGAAAAAAAATAAAAAGGATGATAAATAAGGATCTATTTTCATTTTTCTGCATGTAGACATCCAGTTGGACCAGCACCATTTGTGGAATATACTGCCTTTTTTCCATTGAATGGATTTGGCTTCTTTGTCAAATACCGAGTATTCATAGGTGTGTGGGTTTATTTCTGGGTCTTCTATGCGGTTCCATTGATCCTCCTTTCTGTTTCTATGCCAATACCATGCAGTTTTTATTACTATTGCTCTGTAGTACAGCTTGAGATAGGGGATGGAGATACCTCCAGATGATCTCTTGTTGTACAGAATTGTTTTGGAGATTCTGGGTTTTTTGTTTCTCCATATGAAGCTGAGAATATTTCTTTCAATGTCTGTAAAGAATTGAGTTGTTTTTTTTTTTTTTATGGGAATTGCTTTGAATCTGTAGATTGCTTTTGGCAGGATGGCCATTTTCACAATGTAAACTGGTACAACCTCTTTGGAAGTCAATCTGGCGCTTTCTCAGACAATTAGGAGTAGTGCTACCTCAAGACCCAGCTATACCACTCCTAGGTATATACCCAAAATTTACTCAAGTACACAACAAGGACATTTGTTCAACCATGTTTGTAGCAGCTTTATTTGTAATAGCCAGAAGTTGGAAACAACCCAGATGTCCATCAACAGAGGAATGGATACAGAAATTGTGGTATTTTTACACAATGGAATACTACTCAGCAATCAAAAAGGAGGAAGTCATGAAATTTGCAGGCAAATGGTGGGATCTAGAAAAGATCATTCTGAGTGAAGTATCCCAGAAGGAGAAAGACAAACTTGGTATATACTCACTTATATAGACCTACAAGATATGATAAACATAATGAAATCTACACACCTAAAGAAGATAATCAAGAAAGTGGACATGGGTGAAGATGATCAATCCTCATTTAGAAAGACAAATGGGATGTGCATTGAATGTATGACAGGAGTCTATCGCAAAAGGCATCTGAAAGACTCTACCTAGCAGTGTTTCAAAGCAGACACTAAGACTCATAACCAAACCCTCGGCAGAGTGCAGGGAATCATATGAAAGAAGGGGAGTTAGTATGATATGGAAAGGATAGGAGCTCTACAAGGACCAAATATATCCGGGCACAGGGTCTTTTCTGAGACTGACACTCAACCAAGGACCATCTATGGATATAACCTAGAACTTCTGCTCGGATGTGGCCCGTGGTAGCTCAGTAACCAAGTGGTTTTCCAAAGTAAGGGGAACAAGGACTATTTCTGACAGGAACTCAATGGCTGGCTCTTTGACCCCCCCCCCCCAGGGGAGGAGCAGTCCTGTTAGGCCACAGAGGAGGACTTTGCAGCCAGCCTTGAAGATACCTGATAAAACAGGGTCAAATGAAAGGGGAGGAGGTCCTCCCCTATCAGTGGACTTGGAAAGGGGCAGGGAGGAGAACAGGGAGGGAGTTGGGGAGGTGGAGGGAATGAGGGAGCGGGATACAGCTGGGACACAGAGTTAACAAATTGTAACTAAAAAGAAAAATAAAAATTAAAAAAAAATAAAAACCTTGTTGCAGGAGAATACTCTTGTCCTTCAAAGTTTTAAGAACAAAATATAAATATCCATAGCTGCTTTTGCATCAGTAGAGACTGATACTCTAAACAACAACCATGCATGGAGTTAACCTAGAACCCCTGCACAGATGTAGCCCATTGTAGCTCAGTGTCCAAGTGGGTTCTCTGGTAATGGGAACAGAGACTGTCTCTGACATGAACTCAGGGGCTGGCTCTTTGATGACTGCCCTACCATGGGGGGGGGGGGCAGCCTTTCCAGGCCTCAGAGGAAGACAATGTAGCCAGTCCTGATGAGACCTGATAGACTAGGGTCAAATGTAAGGGCAGGACGACCTCCCCTATCAGTGGACTGGGGGATGGACATGGGTGGAGAAAAGGAAGGAAGAGTGGGATTGGGAGGGGATGGGAGAGAGAGCTACAGCTAGGATACAAAGTTAACGAACTGTAATTAATAAAAATAAATAAATAAATTTTAAAAAATAAAAAAAAGAAAAAAAGAAAAAATAAAAAGGAAAAGGGGGGAAACATGAAGCAAGTACCAATGTTTATCTCTGTGTTTCTCTTTATTCTCTTGTTGTCATCCTTGTTTTATTATTAAACCCTGAACCAACATAAACTCTTTCTCTTTCAACTTGACTTTGCCAGTTATCCTATCATAGAAAAGAGGAAAAGCAACTAATACATTACAATATCCAAAATTCTATGCAGTTACATTCCTGGATTTATAGAATATCTGTATCTTTATTCTTCAATAATTTTCTGAATGGTGTGCCATGAGTTGTTTTAAAAATTAGCATTCTCATCATTTAGGTCAGCAAATGAAAAGTTGAAATAGATTAATGAATAAATAAAAACCACAAATGTATCTGATTTTGTACCTAGTCTTCTAATTTCAATATCTATAGCTTTTACTAATTTCATTATAAATTCACCTTACAGAGTAACTTTTGTAATAAGTAATTAAATGCTGTTTTCAAGCCTTGTACTTTTCACCAAACTTGAAGTTAAATCTTGAAAAACTTATTTTCAATAAAACTTAATATCTCTAACCTTTTCTATGCTCACTGGACATATCTCCGTTTCATAAACCAATACAGTTAATCTCTCTGTAAAAATCCTTTCTGATGTGTTGTCAGAATTTCTTTCCAGTTATAGTATCAGTTCAAACAGCTTTTCAGAGATAACTATAATTCTGAGGAAGGTCTAAGTCCTTTATGGCTAATCTTTCACATGTTACCACCTTCTGCTTTATTTTTAGCATCCTTTGCTTGAAGTTACTTTCCTACTCTTAAATACCCACAGTGACTTTCAGATGATTTTTTTTTTTTTTTTTTGTTTCCCACAGTCACCCTGAGGGAGAATCCTGAATGAGAACAAGGATATAAACACTTTTTTTTTTTCTCAAAGACTTCTAAAATAAAGATACAGATTTGAGAACCTTCATTCTTCAATTTGGTGATAAACATTCACACTTTGAAATAATACATTCACCCTTATAGTTCTCGGTTTTGGTAGAGCTGAACAATCTCAAATTCTTATACAGCTAAATATTTTGTGTACAATTTCCAATTCCATGGAAAGGCAGTTCAAACTAAAAATGTGGTGTATGAGCTATTCATGAATTCTGCAAATATGCATTCATCCATGGTTTAAAATACAACATTTTTTTTTATCTTTTATGGTATTGGGATTTCATATTTGGGATATAATTTTTTTTCTTTTAATTTCTGTTTTATTTTGTTCTCATGCCAAAAACTTTGTTCAGCAAGTATTTATACCACTTTAGTTCCCACAGCCTCACCTCAGCATCTGGTTGGGCATCTTTGCACCAAGCCTCTGGATGACTTGACCTCTCCTTCCCTCCCTCCCCAGACTTACACAGTTTAAAGTGTGGGTTCAAGCGCTGATCTGTAGTTATGAAAGGCTTTATGCCAGGAACTGCCTCCCACTGTTTAGATCACAGCTTTTATAAATGTGGTCACATAACATTTTCTAACCTGTTCTCTGATGGCAAATAGAAAAGTTATTGATTTTATGCTAATTCTGTTTCCAGTGCTGGGGCTGAACTTTCCGGCTTTTGTTCTCTGTTTCTGTTTTGCAGTTGCTTTCATTGTATTTCTCAGGTATAGGGAAAAAAAAAAATCATGTAGTCTGCAGATAGAAGAAGGCACATGTTCTGCTTTAAAAATTATTTCTTATTTTGCTCCATTTACTGTTTTTATGGAAGAGTAGAATTAGAATGCAGTTCAATAGCTGTGATTGTGTTATCCTTTCTCATCTTGATTCTTAGCGTTAATGAGTTTGCTTCTAATCTAGTGTTCGCTATTATTAATAATGCTTGTGTTTTCAATATGTCTTTTTCTAACATCTATATTTATTATCTTAGGAAAATAGTTATTACTGTACTAAGAGTTTCTCCTAGGTATTGATTTTGAAATTTAAACCTGTCTTTGAAGTCTAGTCTAATGATTCATTTTTATAGAGCCCATTCTTTTGATTAATTATGATAATTAGTGTCCTAATGTTGAATTATTCTTTGCTTCACTATCTCTCCTTTTATGCATATATATATATATATATATATATATATAGAGAGAGAGAGAGAGAGAGAGACTGTGTATGTTTTATGTATGCTACTCTTTATTATTAATATTCTATGCGAATGTATCTATGTGTATGTGTGTGTGTATGTGTGTGTGTGTAATTTCATACATAATATGCATGAGGATGTCTGCATATGACTTTCAGTAGTCAGTCCTTTCATCTCACTTTGTCAAGGCAAAGTCCCTCTTGTTACTTTTGCCACTGTACCCTGCATATGTACGCTAGGGTAGCTGGCTCATGGGTTGCTGAACAATTCCCTCGTCTCCACTTCCCTTTATTTCACACGAGTTCTGGGGACGAAACCAAGATCATCAAGCTTATGCAGTGAGTTCTTTTACTACTAAGAAGCCTCTCTGGTGCCAATCTGAAGTTTTAATTGTGAGTTCATCAATCAGGGCTAACAGTGCTTCATCTGCAGGCGTCTCTGTGTGAGGAGTCCTTGACAGGAGGTTGGAACTCTTGAACGTGTGGCTCCACCAAGCACGGCGGTTTGTGAATGTGATCATTTGTGGTATGTTCTATCCTCTCAACTCCATGTTTGAGCTTTTATAATATAAAAAGACACCCATTGATTTAGTCTATAAGGTTCCTACGCACATTATTGTCCTGATGGGACAATAATAGCCATAAATAAGAAACAAAAGATATACACCATGGCAGAAAATTTCTAGCAAGCCAATATATTCCAGCCCTGACACATGTAATCATGCCCGTAAGGCTACAAGTGTTCAAAATCATGAAATCAAATCATTCCCAATGTATATTAATGTATATATAATATACATACATTACATATATTAAGATCTACGGTGACAATAAAATCTTAATGAAAGTATAAGTATAATTTTACCTTGTTTTGTAAGAAAAAAAATGTATTTAAAATGGCTAGAGAAAGAAAAACATGTGATATAAAAAATTGGGCTTACTGTCTACTGTCTGATTGATAGGTTCTTTGTATTTATGAAGGACAATGTTTTTAACCTGGTCTTTGAATTGTTTTAATCATATATTATTTAAAACTTTCCAGGTACAGTTCCTCTGCCCAGTGACTGATAGATACATATACAGGTATAATCCATAAGATATAATTTTTAATTTTATTTTTTAGTTAGTGTATTTGTTTGATTTTAGAACAGGATGTTGAAAGTGGGCCTTGTTCATGCTAATCTATGCTACAAACATGATCTGCCTCCGTGATACACCCCAGCTTCTTTTTTCTCAATGATGAGTGGAGATATGTGTCCACTGTAGTCTTGGTCCTTACGTTTTGTTTTGTTTTGTTGGTCTTGGCTTTTGGAGACAGGTTTTCTCTATGTGACTGTGGCTGCCTGGACGTGCTTTGTAGTCTAGGCTGGCCTCAAACTCACAGCTACCAGCCTG
The DNA here is from genome assembly GCF_907164565.1 of Psammomys obesus. Lineage (NCBI taxonomy): Eukaryota > Metazoa > Chordata > Mammalia > Rodentia > Muridae > Psammomys > Psammomys obesus. The sequence continues at coordinate 17,927,872 of NW_026596034.1, forward strand.
CCTCTGCCTTTGCCTCTTTGAGTGCTGGGGTTATAGGGGTGCACCATATCGCATCATCCCTCTGTGTTCTTTTTTTTTTCAATCTTTATGTTTTTCAGGGTGTCAGGGCAGACATAATGGTACATGGCCATATGAAAATTATGTTATCATACAGCTTTCTGTTTGACAGGTTAATTTTGTTGATATGTTTCAATGGGCAATTTAACGTTTATGGACAATTACTTGTTAAAGAACAACAATGCTAGTTTTACAGTGCATATGTGTATTTTTATACCGTTTTTATTATTTCAGTTGTATGAAGTTCTTTTTTTTTCCCCTCAGTATAAATCATTTAGAGAACAGGTTATAGCTTTTACGTCTTCCAAATAAGTATTTCGTTACCTAATCATCTATCTCATTGCTTTCTTTTAGTAAGTATATCATTTAATTGTATGAATTTGGGTTGGCAGTTGTATTACATTTCTTACTTTCAGCATGTAGTGGCATGCATAATGTTTGATGACAAAAGAAATCAACATTTATGGAGTCTTCGGAACACATAAGAACACTTAAATAGTGATTTAAAAAAAATTTGAGTATGTGTTTCTCCTGTGATGTCTATATTTACCTGCCATTTATTTTAACACAATGAGTTTGCTCATAAAGCACAGTATTTAAAAAATAGTGATGTAGGGTTCAGTCCTTATGGGCTTTTTCCACCCAGTTTGGCATGTCCATTGATGTCATCCTTGTTCAGATCATGTTTCAGAAGTTATATTGGTGACACCTCATGAATATAGATTTGGATACTATTAGGAGACAACTCACAGCAAACTCCCTGATCCTCTGGCTCTTTATACTATTTTAACCACTTCCTGAAAGAGACTTCAACCCTACAAAAAGAAATATGAGAGTGCTTTTAAAAAGTTGTCTGACCATGAAAGATCATATGAGTTGGCTGTGCCCTGAAAACGTGCACATAAATAACAGTATACAGACTAAAGAGATTATATTTAGTAATATATATGTATATATATATATGATATATCTGAATATATATGTACATATACACATGAAATAACAATTAGTTAACAAAAAAAGAGTTCATTAATTTGGAGGAGATCCAGGGGAGGTGTATGGAAAGTTCTGAAGGAAGGAAAGGGTAGAGATAAATGCTGTAATTATTTTACAAACTCAAAAATAAATTAGAAATTAAGCAGAGAACTAGAGATAACAATAAGACCTTCCTGTACCTTTTTTGTTGAATTTTATTGATTCTTTGACAAAAGTCAGTCAATAGTGTGTGTATTTTTTGGATTCCTTTTTTCCTTGCAATAACCAGGCTCTGTCTTGCACATGGCCTATTTACACTAATTTTTGCAACTGAGGAATATTAAGCAGGCAGATATATTTCTCTCTTTCAAATTATAGCTATTCTAGGTCCGGCCCATTGTGACAAGTATACTTTTTTAAATTTAATTTTATTATTTTTATTATTAGTTACATTTTATTAAATCTGTATCCCAGCTGTATCCAGCTCCCTCAGTTCCTTCTAAACCTACCCTCCCTCCTTCATCTCTTCTCTGTCCCTTTCCAAGTCCACTGATTGGGGAGGACCTCCTCCCCTTTCATCTGACTCTGTTTTATCAGGTATCTTCAGGACTGGGTGAAGTTTTCCTCTGTGGCCTAGAAGGATTGCTCCTCCCTTCCTTGGGGGGGTGGGGAGGTCAAAGAGCCTGCCATTGAGTTGCTGTCAGGAATAGTCCCTGTTCCCCTTACTGTGGGAAACCAATTGGTTACTGAGATAACATGGGCTACATCCAAGCAGAGGTTTTAAGTTATATCCATACATGGTCCTTGGTGGAGTATCAGTCTCAGAAAAGACTCCTGTGCCCAGATATATTTGGTCCTTATGGAGCTCCTATCCTCTCCATGTCATACTAACTCCCTTTCTTTCTTAGGATTCCCTGCACTCTGCCAAGGATTTGGTTGTGAGTCTTAGTATCTGCTTTTATACACTGCTAGGTAGAGTCTTTCAGAGACCCTCTGCAGTAAGCTCTTGTCCTACCTCCAATGCAAATCCCATTTGTCTTTCTAAGCGAGGATTGATCATCTTACCCTGTGTCTGCTTTCTTGTTTATCTTCTTTAGGTGTACAGATTTCATTATGTTTTATCATATCTTATAGGTCTATCTAAGTGAGTATATACCATGTTTGTGTTTCTCCTTCTGGGATACTTCACTCAGAATGATCTTTTCTAGATCCCACCATTTGCCTGCAAATTTCATGATTTCCTCCTTTTTGATTGCTGAGTAGTATTCCATTGTGTAAAAATACCACAATTTCTGTATCAATTCCTCCATTGAGGGACATCTAGGTTGTTTCCAGGTTCTGGCTATTACAAATAAAACTGCCACAAACAGAGTTGAGCAGATGTCCTTGTTGTGTACTTGAGCAAATTTTGAGTATATGCCTAGGAGTGGTATAGCTGGATCTTTAGGAAGCACTATCCCTAGTTGTCTGAGAAAATGCCAGATTGATTTCCAAAGTGGTTGTACGAGTTTACATTCTAACAATTTTTGGAGGAGGTTCCCCTTTCTCCGCAAGCTCTTCAGCATGTGTTGTCTCTTGAGTTTTCGATCTTAGCCATTTTGATGGGTATAAGGTGAAATCTCAGGGTCGTTTTGATTTGCATCTCCCTGATGGCTAAGGATGTTGAGCATTTCTTTAAGTGTTTCTCTGCCATTTTATATTCCTCTATAAAGAATTCTTTTTTTTTTTAGCTCCGTACCCCATTTTTTAATTGGATTACTTGATTAATTGCTTTTTAACTTCTTTAGTTCTTTATATATGCTGGATATCAGCCCTCTGTCAGATAAATTGTTGGTGAAGATCCTTTCCCAGTCTGTAGGCTGTAACTTTGTTCTGATAACAGTGCCTTTGCTTTACAGAAGCTTTTCAGTTTCATGGGGTCCCATTTATTAATTATTGCTCTTAGAGCCTGTGCTGTTGGTGTTCTGTTCAGGAAGTTGTCTCCTGTGTCAATGAGTTCTAGGCTGTTCCCCACTTTTTCTTTTAACCAATTTAGAGTATCTGGTTTTATGTTGAAGTCTTTGATCCACTTGGATGTTAGTCTTGTGCAGGGTGATAAATATGGATCTATTTTAATTTTTCTGCATGTAGACATCCAGTTGGACCAGCACCATTTGTTGAAGATGCTGGTTTTTTTTTTTTTCTATTGAATGGTTTTTGCTTCTTTGTCAAATGCAAGTATTCATAGGTGAGTGGGTTTATTCCTGTGTCTTCTGTTCAGTTCCATTGATTGTCTTTTCTGTTTCTATGCCAATACCATGCAGTTTTTATTACTATTGCTCTGTAGTACATCTTGAGATCGGGGATGGTGATACCTCCAGAAGATCTGTTGTTGTATAGGATCATTTTGGAGATTCTGGGTTTTTTTTTTTTTTGTTTTGTTTTTTTTTGTTGTTGTTTTGTTTTGTTTCTCCATATGAAGCTGAGAATCTTTTTTTCAAGGTCTGTAAAAATTGAGTTGGTATTTTGATGGGAATTGCGTTGAATCTGTAGATTGCTTTCGGCAGAATGGCCATTTTCACAATGTTAATCCTACCCGTCCATGAGCACGGGAGATCTTACCATCTTCTGATATCTTCTTCAATTTCTTTCTTCAGAGACTTGAAGTTTTTCTCAAACAGGTCTTTCACTTGCTTAGTTAGTGTCACCCTAAGGTACTTTATGTTATTAGTGACTATTGTGAAGGATGTTGTTTCCCTGATTTCTTTCTTGGCCCTTTTGTCTTTGGTATACAAGAGGGCTTCTGATTTTTTTGAGTTGATTTTGTATCCTGCCACTTTGCTGGAGGTATTTATCAGCTGAAGGAGATCTCTGGTTGATTTTTTTGGGTTGCTCATTTATACTATCATATCATTTGTGAAATGTGAAACTTTGACTTCTTCCTTTCTGATTTGTATCCCCTTGATCTCCTTTAGTTGTCTTATTGCTCTGGCTAGGACTTCAAGTACTATGTTGAAGAGATATGGAGAGAGTGGGCAGCCTTTTCTTGTCCCTGATTTTAGTGGGATTAATTTAAGTTTCTCTCCATTGAGTTTGATGTTGGTTATAGGCTTGCTGTATATTGCCTTTACTATGCTTAGGTATGTGCCTTGTATCGCTGATCTTTCCAAGACTTTAAACATGAATGGGTGTTGGACTTTGTCAAATGCTTTTTCAGCATCTAAGGAGATGATCATGTGGTTTTTCTCCTTCAGTTTGTTTATGTGGTAGATTATATTGATGGATTTCCATATGCTGAATCACTCCTGCATGCCTGGAATGAAGCTTACTTGGTCATGGTCGATGATATCTTTGATGTGTTCTTGGATTAGGTTTGCAAGTATTTTATTGAGTATTTTTGCATCAATGTTCATAAGAGAGATAGGTCTGAAGTTCTCATTTTTTGTTGGGTCTTTGTGTGGTTTAGGACAAGTATACCTTTTACACCATGCTCACATCCACCTTCTTGAAAGAGATGAGGTGTTGAAGTTAGCATAAATATAATCCTGTTTATTCTCACTACAATATCTTCAGTAAGTTTAAAAGAAAAACATGTAAATGCTATAAAAGTTTTTATATGCTATTGTATATCTGTGTATATACATATCAATACATGTGCAAACACCAACATATATACATCTAACATAACCTCAGGAATGGGTTTGATAATATTTGCAAAAATATATGTTGAGATTTTGACCTAAATTTTTCAACTCCGTACAGTTAGTGGCAATTTATCATGTACACTATCTCTCAATTTATCAGTGTTTCAAGAATGTTCTTTCTGTGGGAGACTTAGCAATATCTACCTCCCTCCGTATTTTTTTAAAATTTTATTTCAGTGTATTTACTTTACATCCCAAGGGTGCTCCCTCTCTCTTTTCCTCCCAGACCCGCCAACCTCCCACCATTCCTCTCAGGTACCAGCGGCAAACCAGAAGCTCACCTCTGTTAACTGGTGACGTTATTTATAGAATATGAGTGAGTGGTTTTAATCAGGAACATTGGTGAGTCTTAAGCATAGTTCTTGAAAGGCCTGCACCTACCATGTATGAAGGCTTTCCCATGGCTGTGCAAATGAAGCTAGCTTTCTTTAGTTTTCCTCAGACTATATCCTCTAGTCTTTCCAAAAAAGTCATGTGGAATCAAGTCAATATTTCATGTCAATATCTAGGAGGAGTGGTAGATACGGAAGTGAGGGTTAAAAGGCCCTTTGAAGCCCTTCCTTTAATGAGGAAATATTAACAATCAGGGGCTCAGCAGTGGTGATGCTTTGAAAGCAGGCACAGTCAGTCTTTCAAAGTGATTGTTCTGTTCATAGAATAATGCTTAAAAAATTTGAGTCTTTATTTTTATTTCTGAGCCATATTTCACGTCACTGGATAAAGCCATTAATAATTATTTTTTCCATATTTCCAAATTATTCATTGCTAAAAGCATGTCAGATAATTATCACCTCTAAAATGATAGTATATCAGGAAATAAAACCATTTATAGTCATTTGGTTGTATTCAGCATACGATGCATAACAAAAAAGAATTTTCATTTTATAATTAAGTTGCCGATTAGGTTTTGCTAACAGAACTAAAGACATGGGATTAAGAGGGTCCTGTTACTGAAGAAGTAGCCATGTCATCGCTCTGCAACATGGAAGTATTTCCTGTTTAACTTGAGAGTCTCCTTCATTGTGTACAATCAAGTGTTTCCTATGCTTGTAATATCGTTGCATGTAATTTTACATTTTAGTTCTTCCAGTTTTGCTTACTTTGAGAGATTACATAGCTACCTTCTCAGTTCTTACTTATGTAGTCTGAGCATATTCTTTGCTACTATCTCTACTATCTTGTTTTATTCATTTTTACTAAAATGCTTTTTTTCCTGTCTTTCATTGTTATTAAATTTTAAATTCTACTTAACTTTTTAATTTAGAAAATACCAGACACCTTGTAATATAGGTTTAAATTATTATGTAATTTGATGGTTTTGCTCCATTTGTGTTTGAGCTCAATCAATACTTTGTTTTACAGTGCATTTTAAAAATATGCTAATATTTCTAGTATTTTAACTGAAAACTTAAAAAAGACCTGAAGTTACTTTCCTGTGGAATATTTTGTTGACACTTACCTTGGATCCAAATTTGCTCATTTATAATTTATTTACTTTTATTACTGCAGAGTATTTTTGTTAATATTTTTCTAGCATTTAACAATCTGTGCATATGTAATTACTAATGTTCCCTGCATTCACATATTTAATATTTTGTATTGTTATGAAATTCCTAGTTAATAGCACTCACTTCTCTCTGCAGTACAAAGATTAATGAAATTATATGAAATAATTACAGTTTCTATCTAGTTTAATGGTTCTCAACCTGTGAGCTGTGACCCCCTTGGGGGGGGTCACATATCAGGTCAGACATGCAATGTATAATATATCTGCATTATTATTTATAAAAATAACAAAATTACACTTATGAAGTAGCAATGAAATAATTTTATGGTTTGGCTGGGTTACCACAACATGAGAAACTATATTAAAAGATCACAACATAAGAAAAGTTGAGAACCACTAAATCTATTTAATAAACATTCACTACAGAGTATACATTGAATAGAAAACAATAGAATAACCACTTTTAGTTCTGTTTATTAGTGCTCTTTCTACCTCTTTGATCAGCTTTCTGTCACACTACTTCTGTCCAGCTCCTAAGTATCCATCAACACCTCCATTGATGCTTATTCTACTTTCTCACCCAATATGCCTCCTTTCATGTTACTTTTGTCAGCTAGGTCTAGAAGGGAATGAAACTAATGTGAGAAAAGGAGGAGTCTTTCTTATAAGTGAAATATCCATCATACAGAGATACATATTCTCGACTCTCCATGATATCAATTAGTTGACCTTTTCACTGTGTTCACTTATCTCCAAGCTTTAAGAACCTATTTGGTCATCCCAATGGGGGGTTAATGCTCATTAAAAAATTTAGTGAAAGTAACCACAGTTGAGACAGTACTTAATACTAATAAACATTTTTTTATAGATCTGATATAAAGGCAGAGAAATACTTAGGCTTTTAATTGCATCAATTTCTTCTTTTACAAGGCTCTCCTGTGATTGTGATTCACAGCCACTGGAGGAAGTTAATGCCACTGTGCTGAGAGAAACAGGAGTGAAAATTCTGGTGTGGACTAAGGGCATCTTTGGCTTTTATTTTTGCTTTCAGAAAGCAGTAAGAAACTGGACTCCAGGGAACAGGGTTCAATAAACTCATCTACTCAGTTGGTTCCAGATGTTCCATAATGTTGGTAATTTCCTCAATAGGCTCCCAACAGGGATCAATGAAAGAAGCAGTTTGGCTACTAAAGAATCATACTTCTGTCTAGAGGAAGTCAAGGAACGGCTGGTGCATTTGGTTCAGTACTGAAGCTGAGCTTGAGGAAGATATCCAAGAAAAGAGGAATTAACAATGGCTCTTATCCAAAATATGCTCAAGTATACAACAAGGACATTTGCTAAAACATGTTTATAGCAGCTCTATTGGTAATAGCCAGAAGCTGGAAATAACCTAGGTGTCCATCAATGGAGGAATGGATACAGAAAGTGTGTTACATTTATACAATGGACTACTACTCAGCAATTAAAAACAAGGAAATCATGAAATTTGCAGGTAAATTGTGGAAACTAGAAAAGATCATCCTGAGTGAGGTAACCCAGAAGCAAAAAGACACACATGGTACATACTCACTCATAAGTGGATATTAAACACATAATATAGGATAAACATACTAAAATCTATATCTTGAATGAAGGTAAACAACAAGAAAGACCCTAGGGAAGATGCTCAATCCTCATTCAGAAGGACAAACATGATATTCATTAGAAGCAGGAGAAGACTGGGAAAGGACAGGAGCTTTTCACAGATAACTTCTGAAAGACTCTTCAGATCGAGGTATCATAGCAGAGGCTGAGACTCATAGCCAAACTTTGGGCAGGGTGCAGGGAGTCTTAGGAAAGAAGTGGGAGATAGAAAGGCCTGGAAGGGATAGGAGCTCCAAAAGGAGATCAACAGAGTCTTTAAAACTGAGCCCTGGATGCCCTGAAGAGAATGATACCCCAACCAATGACTCTTCATGGAGAGGATCTAAAATCCTGGCTCAGATGGAGCCCATTGACTCAGTCTCCATGTGGGATTCCTAGTAATGGGAACAGAGGCTATCTCTGACATGAATTCAGTGGATGACTCTACTGGGTGCACCCTTGCCAGGCCAAAGAGGAAGAGAATGCAGGAATGCAGTCAGTCCTCATGTGACCTGACAGAGGAGAGTCAGATAAAAGAGGAGGAGGACCTCCCTTATTAGCGGTCTGAGGGAGGGGCATGGGAGAAGAGGGGAGGAAGGGTGCTGCAGGTGCGATACAAAGTGAATAAACTGTTATTAATAATAAATAAATAAATTTTGAAAAAGAAGAGGAGGAAGACCTCTATCAGTAGACTAGGGGAGGAGCATAGGAGGAGAAAAATGGAGGGTGGGATTGGGAAGGGACTAAAGAGGGGCCACAGTCATTATACAAATTGAATAAATTGTAATAAATGAGTATATGTTTAAAAAATTTTAAAAAAGAACAGAGGCAAATAGTCCTGAGGAACTGGACTGGGATGAGGACAGGGCCTGGCCTTGTGGATGGTTAGTTCTTTCTTATATCAGAGTAGCTCAGGTTCTTTGCAGGAATAGTTCTCAGTTTACTGGTAGAACAACAACAACAAAACAACTAATGCTACTCCCCCACAAAAAGTTCAATAAGTGAAATATTTGCACGTTATTGAGATAATAATGTATTTGTAAATCAAGCACAGAAAAAGATGGAACCTCTTACATACTATAGCAAGCCAGTGTTCCTACATGAGCAATGCTCAGATTTCTACTACTTTAAAATTGCTTCTTGTTTCTAAAAAGGATTGGTTTACTGAAATTGTTTCTGGTTTATGTGCTGGGTGGTTTTATGTCCACTTGACACAAGCTAAAATCATCTAAGAGGAAGACACCTCACCCAGAGACCTAGGACAGAACCAACCAACCAACCAAACAAACAAAGTAAATGAAATGATTCCTACTAATATTCTACTATATTTGTAGAAAGGCTCTATCTAGCAGCTGAAGGAAATGGATGCAGAAACCTGAAGCAATCATTAGGCTGAATTAGGTGTATCTGCCCAAAGGAGAAGAAGGATTGTATGAGCCAGATAGATCATGGACAAAACAGCAACAACAACAAACTCATAGAATCAACAAGCCTGGACTCTCAGGAACTCACTGTGATCAAAGCAACAATCAGGGAGTCTGCATGGGTCTAACCTAGACCCTCTGTATATGTTATAATTGTGTAAGTTGGTGTGGGAACCCTAACAATGGGGAGAGGAGAGACCCTTTTCCTCCTACTGGGTTGTATGGTCGCCTTAATATGGAGAAAAGTGCCTTAGAACTGTTGCAACTTGATGTGCCAAGTTTGTTTGAAATGCCTGCAGTTTTCTGAAAGAAAAGCAAAGTACTGGATGGGAGGTAGAGCAGGTAGGAGAGAGAGGGAGGGGAAACTGTGGTCAGGATATAATTTATAGTAGAAAAAATTAATAAAAAGAAAACAAGGAAAATGTGTCTCCATAAGATCAGGCTTTAGGCAAGGTTGCAAGGCATTTTCATAGTTAGTGATGGATAGGGGTAGCACCCAACCCTTTGTGAATGGTACCATCCTTTGGCTAATGATCCTTGATTCTATAAGAGTGGAGGCTGAGGGGAATGTATAATATTTTGTGTTTGGGTAAAATATTCTGTAGATACCTGTTAGGTCCATTTGATTCATGATGTCTGTTAGCTTCATTATTTCTCTTTTTAGTTTCTGTCTTGATGATCTGCCCATTGGTGAGAGTAGGGTGTTAAAGTTTCCTACTATTAATGTGTGGGGATTAATGTGTGATTTAAACTTTAGTAATGGTTCTTTTACAAACATCGGTGCCCCTGCATTTGGGGGATAAATGTCCAGAATTGAGTCATCATCTTGATGGATTTTTCATTTGACGAATATAAACTGTACTTCCTCATCTTATTTGATTAATTTTGGTTGAAAATATATTTTATTATAAACTAGAATGACTACTCCAGCTTGATTCTAGGGTATGTTTGCTTGAAAATTATTTTTCAGCCCTTTACTGTGATGTAGTGTCTATTCTTACTGCTGAGGCGTATTGTATGCAACAGATTGATGGATCCAGTTTTTGCATCCATTCTGTTAGCTTGTGTCTTTTTATTGGGGAGCTGAGGCCATTGTTGTTGAGAGATGTTAATGACAAGTGGTTATTAATTACTGTTATTTTGATGTTGGTGGTGGAAGAATTTGTGTGTGTTCTTCATTTGGGTTTTGTTGAAAACATTGTTTCCAATGTTTTCCTGGGTGTGGGTCCTAGTAAGGGGAAAAGTGGCTGTCTCTGACATGGACTCTGTTACCTGCTCTTTGATCACTTTCTTCTGTCAGGGCAGATTTTTAAGACACAGAGTAAGAGGGTACAGCCAATCCTGATGACACCTGATAGGCTGGAGTCAGTTTTTAGGGCAGGAGGTCTCCCGCTTTCTAGGGACTAGGGGAGGAAGATAGGGCAGATGAGGGAAGTTGGGTTGAATGTGGAGGAGATAAGGGCTACTATCAGGATATAAATTGAGTAAATTAAAAATAATAAATCAAAAACAAAGAAAAAATGCAAGCTGAGCAAGACAAGAGGAATAAGCCTGTAAGCAACACCCCTCCATAACTTCTGCATCACTTCCTATCTCCAGGAAACTGCCCTGTTTGATTTCCAGTCCTGATGTCCTTCAGTGACAGTGTGGAAGTGTAAGCCAAATAAACCATTCTTACCTAGTTTGGGTTTTGGTCAGGATGTTTCATCATAGTAATAGTAACTAATCAAGTCAGCTTATCGCATCTTAAAGTCAAACATGTACATCTTATTTATTTCCTACTTAACAATCTCACTTAAAGTCTGTCACAGTTTGTATGCTGTGATTTCATCCTTGTTACATGAAGTTTACTTCCAATAATCCTTATGTGTTACTGACACTCAGCATTTACCACAGCATTTCTGCACATGTTATGTTATGACCTTTTGCATACTGACTTCAGTCCTTATGCACATGACTGTCTGGCCAGCAGAGGAGGATTTAAGCAATTCACACCAACCTAGCAACTCTGGAAGCCACGAGATCCAGAGGGATGAACATAATTATGTGAATATTGATAAGTAAATGCCTTTATCAATGATGCTGTATGTTCCTTAGCCAGAAAGAGAAGTTACAGCTTTGATAATAAATAGACCTTTGGGAAGCTACCCTCACCGTAGTTTTTAGGCCAGCAGGTGAGTTTGGGGAGTGACATACTAAAATCACCGTTGCCAAATTATAGTAGCCAATATAAACTGCACCCATACTCTGTTCAGGGAATCTCTCTCAGGCAGTTCCAAACACCACATCCTGTCTTAATTGCTGTGCATGAAAGAGAACTCTCTTTTCAATTTAAGAATAAGTGAAGCAAAACAATAAACTTTAAAATGAAAAATTACTCAACACTTGAAATAGTAAGTTATTTCTGTTTTAGTATGTTAGAAAGTTGTCTTTTCACCGTCATCAAAACAAAACGACTGCCTACAGATTGGGAAAGAATCTTCACCAACCCTTTAACTGACAGAGGGCTAATATCCGTATATAAAAAGAACTAAAGAAGCTGAAAAGCAGCAAACCAAGTAATCCAATTAAAAACTGGGGAACAGAGCTAAACAGAGAATTCTCCACAGAGGAATATCGAATGGCAGAGACACACTTAAAGAAATGCTCAACCTCATTAGCCATCAGGGAAATGCAAATAAAAATGACCCTGAGATTTCACCTTACACCCATGAGAATGGCCAAGATGAAAAACTCGAGTGACAACACATACTGGAGAGGTTGTGGAGAAAGGGGAACCCTCCTCCACTGCTGGTAGGAATGTAAACTGGTACAACCTCTTTGGAAGTCTATCTGGCACTTTCTCAGACAATTAGGAATAGTGCTTCCTCAAGACCCAGCTATACCACTGCTAGGTATATACTCAAAATTTGCTCAAGTAGCAGCAGGGATATTTGTTCAACCATGTTTATAGCAGCTTTATTTGTAATAGCCAGAACCTGGAAACAACCCAGATGTCCATCAACGAAGGAGTGGATACAAAAATTGTGATATTTTTACACAATGGAATACTATTCAGCGATCAAAAAGGAGGAAATCATGAAATTTGCAGGCAAATGGTGGGATCTAGAAAAGATCATTCTGAGTGAAATATCCCAGAAGGAGAAAGACAAACACGGTATACACTTGCTTTTATAGACCTAAAAGATATGATAAACATAATGAAATCTATACACCTAAAAATGATAATCAAGAGAGCAGACACAGGGCAAGATGATCAATCCTCATTTAGAAAAACAGATGGGATGTGCATTGAATGTATGACAGGAGTCTACTGCAGAAGGCATCTGAAAGACTCTACCTAGCAGTGTTTCAAAGCAGACACTAAGACTCATAACCAAACCTTCGGCAGAGTACAGGGAATCATGAAAGAAGGAGAGTTAGAATTATGGGGATAGGATAGGAGCTCCACAAGGACCAAATATATCTGGGCACAGGTGTCTTTTCTGAGACTGACATTCAACCAAGGACCATGTATGGATATAACCTAGGACCTCTGCTCGGATGTAGCCCGTGGTAGCTCAGTAACCAATTGGTTTCCCATAGTAAGGGGAACAAGGACTATTTCTAACAGGAACTCAGTGGCTGGCTCTTTAACACCCCCCCCCCCAAGAAAAGAATAATCCTGCTAGGCCACAGAGGAGGACTTTGTAGCCAGTCCTGAAGATACCTGATAAAACAGGGTCAGATGAATGGGGAGGAGGTCCCCCCCTATCAGTGGACTTGGAAAGGGGCAGGGTGGAGATGAAGGAGGGAGGGGGGATTGGGAGGGAATGAGGGAGCAGGATACAGCTGGGATACAGAGTTAATAAAATGTAACTAATAAAAAAATAAAAATTAAAAAAAATAAATAAAACATGACTAAAAAAAAAGAATAAAGACAAAAATTCCTATGGAAAAAAATAAGAAAGTTGTGTTTTTTTCATTGTGTATCCTTGATTTCATTGAGATAAAATAAGTTCATGGACCAGGTCATCGTTCCATGGTCATTCAGTGCTAATTAGAAAAGTCAGCATTCGCACGTTCTCTCTTCTTCTTTTTTCTCCCTCCCTTAGCCTTTTTATTTTTATTTTTTTTTGTTTTTAGTAATTACACTTTGTAGTCTCCTGTAGCTCCCCCCCTCCTCCACTCCCAGTCTCACCCTCCTCCTTTCCCACCTGTGGCTCTCTCCCAGTCCACATATAAGGGAGGTCCTCCTCCCCTTCCCTCTGATCCTAGTCTATCAACATGCAAATACCTGAATCTCAAAACTTTAGCATCACCTTCATCTTGGAGAGTCATGAAGGGGTTTGTCAGCTTAGTAATGGTGATTTGAGAATATGTGTATTTTTTTAATAATTTACTTCTGTTCATGTGCACTGGTGTTTTTGCCTGTATGTATGTGTGTGAGAGAGTGGTTGGATCCCCTGGAACTGAAGTTGCAGACAAGTCTGAGCTGCCCTGACGGTGCTGGGAATAAAACCTGGGTCCTCTGAAAAAGCATCTAGTGCTCTTAACCACTAACCCATCTTTCCAAGTCCCCAGATTATATTTCTTACTTGCCAATGCCTCCCTGTGCATTTGTCTGTATCAGACACATTTTGCTAATAATAGATACTCCTCTCTTCTCTGATTTTTTCTACTCACCTATTAGCTTACCTACCTACGATCTATTTTACTCAACCTGCCTCCCAGTTACATTTATTTTTTAAAATTATCAAGACAGCTTAACTAGAATGTTTATACCAGCATTGTTCAGATTCCATAGGCCAGGCATCTCATGAAACAATCCAAAATAAAAATACTTTCTAATCAAATATAGTTGAATGACTTCACTAGTTTTCAAGAATCAGAATCACCTTCAAGAGATTAACATTTCTTTTTTCTTTTTCTTTTTTTTAATTTTTTATTAATTACACTTTATTCATTTTGTATCCCCCCATAAGTCCCTCCCTCCTCCCCTCCTGATCCCACCCTCCCTCCCCTTTCTGCATGCATGCCACTCCCCAAGTCCACTGATAGGGGAGGTTCTTCTCTCCTTTCTGAACTTAGTCTATCAGTTCTCATCAAAAGTGGCTGCATTGTCCTCTACTGTGGCCTGGTAAGGCTGCTCCCCCCTCAGGGGGAGGTGATCAAAGAGCAGGCCAATCAGATTATGTCAGAGGCAGTCCCTCTTCCCATTACTATGTAATCCACTTGGACACTGAACTGCCATGGGCTACACCTGTGCAGGGGTTCCAGGTCATCTCCACGAATAGTCCTTGGTCTTTTTTTTAAATTTACTTTACATCTCAAGGGTGGCCCCTCCTTCCTCCCCTTTCCCACTCCCTTCTTCTTCTTTCCCTTCTCCCCTTCCCCCCAGAAAAGAGGCCTCCCCAGTATCAACTTTTCCCAGCACATATAGGCACATCAGGATTGAGCATGTCTTCATCCCCTGAGGCAAGGCAAAACAGCCCTGCCAAGGGGAAGTGATTTAAAAGCAGACAAGAGCATCCATGTTGGAGACATCCCCCCTCCCTCACTCACCAGGCTCCCTATAAGAACAGTTCTGGAAATTCTTGGAAAGTAATTCAAAACAAAACTGTCAGTCTTACTAAGCAGTTCATCTCCCTATATACTTACATTTAAATGTATTCATAACTACCTACCTTTTCAATATCATTCACTCATACTAATAATTTATGTATTATTATATATTCATGAATATAATATGTTCATGATTATATTTGGGAAACACTATACACTTTACCTCAGTTGAGATTAAGTATCCCCTTAAGATCATAAGAGAATTATATTTTAAAGGTTTTGTTTGGGGCTGAATTAGTGTCACTTTTCACAAAACTCATTTATGGTAACACTTTACTTACCATCACCATATATATAAAGATTATAATGAAACACTGGTGTCCACTTGGGTCCTTAATGGACAACCCTCTTGGATACTGGCAAAATATACACTAGGCTTGTGGACTCTTTGACATTCCTGAAGAGGACCAATTAGAGCTAGATTCAAGCTGAGGCTTCTTTCCTAGCAAACTCTTCAGTGTGAGCGATATCCAATACAGACTGGATAGTGGCAACTTAATCATCAAATTCTCTGGAGAAAATTCAACAACATTAATGCAAGTTGGCACATAATTATCATTTTCCAATAGAATTTTCATGCAGTTACAAGATCATCTCTTACTTTCGATAAATATCTGAAGTATTCTCCCTATGAAGGTAGGTAAAACTTCTAATTTTATTTCTCTTAGCAGTTTTATCAGCTCTTTTTTAAATCTCATATATTGTAGCACTCTGTTCTTGGATGAAACAATGTTTGAAATTTTTTATGTCTTCCTGTACTGTACTCACCATTGTTCCAAATAGTTTTTCTTGCTCTAAAGTCTGTAATCAAGTTAGGGCCTTTTCCCAATTTCTTTTGATTAGCTGTTATTTTGATCTTATTTTCCATTTCCATATTTTAGTCTGTGCAACTTCATACTTAAAATGTTTTTTGGACAACAAATAATAGGTCTGAACTTTAACCCACTTTGAGATTGTCTCTTTTTTAATGGTGTTTCTACACCATTGATTTTTCAGTTATCATTGATATACTTAAATTAATATCTACCAAATCATTTGTTATTTCTATTTGATGCTTTTATTCTTTATTCCTACTTTTGTCTCTTCTGACTTCCTATATTTTTGTTTTAATTGTGTATTTCTTTTTTCCATTTGTCAAATTTCAGTATATCCATTTTCAATATTTCTTAATTTTTTACTTTTATTAGTGTGAACTATAAAATTTAAATACTAATTCAACTCTCATTGTTGTAGTAAATAAAAAATGAGTGTTGGGCTACATAAAGTTTATTACTAGCCCTAAGATTATCATGGTGGTGTTATTTAGCCTGCTATAACAAATAATAAGTCACAGACAACTGTTAGATTTTATAGATGCCTTATTTATCTTGGGCTGGGCAGATATTTCACTTATACCGCATCAATAAACTCACCATTCATCTCCCAGCCCCTATCTAATGCCACCCACCTTAATCCTCCTCTTCTGGTCTAACCCAGCCCATAGTTTCTTCTCCATGCTAACCCACCTTGGTGTCCTCCTTCTTCTTCTATTTTTGTATTCCCTGTCCTTTAAGACCCAATAATCTTAGCCACGCCTACCCCATTCTGTCATGCCCAAGTATATACCCGTTAACCAACCAATCAGATATGTCTTAGGCATGTTCTAAAAACAAGGATAGGTGTAACCAGATCTTGAGGGGGCCAGCGTTAGTTTAACTGTCAACATCTCATTTTGAATTATGGTAGTTTGAGTGATATGAAACAACAAATTATTTATTTGAACAAAATCATGGATTCCCTGCCATTCAACTTTGAGTAAAATGTAAGTTACCTTCACTCTTTATTATTATCACTATAATTTATAATTTATACATTTTGTATCCCAGTTGTAGGCCCCTCCACTCCTTCTAATCCATATTCTTCCTTACTGTACTATGTTGACCCAAGTTGATAACCAATATTGCTTTCTTTGTCTCTGTTCTTCCTCACAGCTTTTGTGCAAGGACTGTCTGCTCACACCCAGGCACTACTGGAATTGTGGCACAGGTAGTTTCTTATTGTCAGTTGTCTTATTGTTATAATGTTCTGTTTACTAAATCTCCAACTTCTACTACTTCCTGGAGATTGAACCCAGAACTTCAAACCTTTTTTTATGTCTATTTTTCGCCATCGTTGGGATTCCTGGATCTTTGAATTTTATTGTTCGGCACTAATCTGGCAAAATCCCTAATCACAACTGCTTGAATGAGACCCTCTCCCTTCCCTTCCTTGCATCCTGACTGTGTGTAACATTTGACATTATGTTTTTTAAACCTTATGTTTGCATCTTTACTTTCTCTTTTTTTCAGTTTTGCAATACATTTTCACAAAACAATTTTTTTCACCAGATATATTGGGAAAAGACAAGTCAATCAGGCTTTTAATTATGAAGTAGTAATTTGGAATATCAGTTTTTTATATCTCAATAATTAATTCGGAAGTCCAAGAACATCAACAGTTCCTAACCTGTGAATTTTAGCAATGTATTTCATTTTTTTCTTTTCTTAGTGGAACCTGGCAACTGAAGCTGACATACTCCATCCCCTATCCAGTGCATATAGATTGGCTGCGAGATGAATATTTCACTTACAGTAATTTGTTGTCATGAGTGTACTGTGCTGAACACATAGACAGGCATGGTTTTGTTTTCTATAAGGCAAGAATTTATTGAATAATAATTAATTAAAAAAACTAGATTTTTTTATATATTTGATTCCTTTCCTAAACATTTGCAAACGTTTTGTTTGTTTAAGTTTTATACTTTGGTTCAAACATGTGACTCAGTTTTCCTTTTGTTTGCTTTGGCTTTGAGACAGGTTATTACTATTTGGACCTGGCTAGCACTGAATTTCCCATGTCGACCAGCTCCCACATCTGACACTTCACAAAGGCCTGAAACTCCAAGTGCAGGAGGATCTGACACTTCTGGCCCCTGCAGACAATTGAGTTCATGTATATAAACCCACACACAGACACATGGAAACACAGCACACGCACACACACACACACATACACCACACACTGAAAATATTAACAAATCTATGAGAAATAGAGAGTGAGAAATATATTTCAGTAGATACAGTGTCTACAAATCATGTTCAAAGCCCTGGATTCAATCCACAGAGCAGTATAAACTGTATATGAATGTAGAATGCAGCTCCACACTAAAGAGAAGCAGAAGGATCAGAAGTTCAAAAGTTATTGTCAACTATTTAACAAGGTCCAGGCCATTTTAGGATACATAAATCCTTTATTAACAAAAGAACATCTTATAAAAGTGCAAAACTCCAATTTGCAAATGTTTGAATATTAATTTCTGCTTTATGGTTAACTCAAGTGTATTATTATTATAACTGTTATTCATTTGAAATTAATTTCAAGTTCCACTGAGCCCTCATATTATTCTGTAATGAGGTCTCATGATGTGGATCATGTGAAATTTTACCTAAATTTACCTAAAAGATTTTCAGTTAAAAAAAAATGCATTATTGCTTTAGTAGGACTTCAAGTACTATAGTGAAGAGATACAGAGAGTGGGCAGACTTGCCTTGTCCATGATTTCAGTAGGATTGATGTAAGTTTCTCTCCATTTAGTTTGATGTGGGCTATAGGATTGCTGTATATTGTCTTTATTATGTTTAGGTACGTGCCTTGTATCTCTGATCTCTCCAAGAGTTTAAACCAGAACGGGCATTGGATTTTGTCAAATGCTTTTTTGGCATCTAAGAAGATGATCATGTGGTTTTTTTTGTTTTTTGTTTGTTTGTTTGTTTTTTCATTCTGTTTGTTTATGTGGTGGATTACATTGATAGATTTGCATATATTTAATAACCCCTAAATGCCTGGGATGAAGCCTACTTGATTATGGTGAATAATATCTTTATTGTGTTCTTGGATTCGGTTTGTGAGTATTTTATTAAGTATTTTTTGAGTCAATTTTCAGTATACATGAGTGACCACAAAAATTCTGCAGAGAAATCCTTCAGCTGATAAATACCTTCAGCAAAGTGACTGGATAAAAAGTTAACTCAAAAAGTAAGTAGCCCTCCTGCATACAAAAGACAAAAGGGCTGAGAAAGAATTTAAGGAAACAACACCCTTCACAATAACCACAAATAACATAAAGTACCTTGGTGTGACTCTAACAAAGCATGTGAAAGACCTGTAAGAATAATAATAATAATAAAAAAAAGCTTCAAGTCTCTGAAGAAAGAAACTGAAGAAGATATCAGAAGATGGAAAGGTCTCCCATGCTTGTACATTGGTAGGATTAACATAGTGAAAATGGGCATCCTGCCAAAAGCAATCTACAGATTCAATGCGATTTCCATCAAAATACAAACACAATTCTTTACAGAATTTGAAAGAAAAATTCTGAATTTCATAAGGAAAAGCAAAAAACCCAGCATTGCTAAAACAATACTGTATAATAACAGATCTTCTGGAGGTGTCGCCATCCCTGACCTCAAGCTGTACTATAGACTAATAGTAATAAAAACTGCATGGTACTGGCATAGAAAAAGAATGATGGATTAATGGAATCTAATAGAAAACCCAGAAATAAACCTACACACCATTGGAAACTTAATTTTTGACAAAGAAGCCAAAACCTTACAATAGAAGAAAGACAACATCTTCAACAAATGATGATAGTCTAACTGATGCTTACATGTAGAAAAATGAAATTTATCCATATTTATCTCCCTGCACAAAACTAAATTCTAAGTGTATCAAAGACCTCAACATAAAATCAGACAAACTAAACCTGTTAGAGGAAAAATTGAGGAAGAGCCTTGAACTCACTGGTACAGGAGACAACTCCCTGAACAGAACATGAACAGCAAAGGGTCTAAGATCAACAGTCATTAAATGGGACCTCATAACACTGAAAAGCTTTTGTAAAACAAAGGACACTGTTGTCAAAACAAAATGACAGCCTACCTACAGACTGGGAAAGAATCTTCACCCACCCTATATCTGACAGAGGACTAATATTCAGAATATATAAAGAACTTAAGAAGTCAAAAAGCAACAAATCAAGTAATCCAATTAAAATACGGGGTACAGATCTAAACAAGAGAATTCTCTGTAGAGGAATATCTAATGGCAGAGAAACACTTAAAGAAATGCTTAAAGTCCTTATTCATCAGGGAAATGCAAATCAAAACGGCCCTGAGACTTCACCTTATACCCATCAGAATTGCTAAGATCGAAAACTCAAGTGAGAATACATGCCAGAGAGGATGTAGAGAAAGAGGAATCTTCCTCCATTGCTGGTGGGAGTGTAAACTTGTATAACCACTTTGGAAACCAATCTGGTACTTTATCAGACAATTAGGAAAAGCACTTCCTCAAGATGCAGCTATACCTCTCCTAGGCATATATCCAAAAGATGCTCAAGTACACAATGAGGATATTTGCTCACACATGTTCATAGCAGTTTTATTCATAATAGCCAGAATTTGGAAACAACCCAGGTGCCCCTCAACTGAGAAATGGATACAGAAATTGTGGTATTTTAATACAATGGAATACACCTCAGCAATAAAAAACAAGGAAATCATGAAATTTGCAGGTAAATGGTGGGATCTAGAAAAGATCATCCTGAGTGAGTTATCCTAGAAGCAGAAAGACACACATGGCATACAGTCACTTATAAGTGGATGCAAGACATATACTAAACTATGAACATACTAAAATCTGTACGCTTAAAGAAGATAAGCAAGGAGGAGATCCCTGAGTAAGATGATCAATCCTCACTCAAAAAACCAAACAGTACCAACATTGGAAGAAGGAAAATACAGGAAACAGGACAGGAGCTAACCACAGAGGTACTCTGAAAAACTTTACCTTGCAGTGTATCAAGGCAGATGCTGAAGCTCATAGCCAAACTTTGGGCAGAGTACAGGTAATTTTATGAAAGAAGGGGGAGAGAGTAAGACCTGGAGAGAACAGAAGCTCCACAAGGAGAGCAACAGAACCAAAAAAATATGGGCACAGGAGTCTTTTCTGAGTCTGATACTCCAACCAAGGACCATGCATGGAGAGAACCTAGAACTGCTCAGATGTAGCCCATGGCAACTCAGTCTCCAAGTGGGTTCCCTAGTAATAGAAATAGGACTGTCTCTGACATGAACTCAGTGGCTGGCTCTTTGATTACTTTCCCCTAGGGGGAGAGCAGCCTTGCCAGGCCACATAGGAAAACAATGCAGAGACCTGATAGGCTAGGGTCAAATGGAGGGGAAGGAGGTCCTTCCCTATCAGTGGACTTGGAGAGGGGAATGAAAGGAGATGATGGAGTGAAGGTAGGATTCGGAGGGAATGAGGAAGGGGCCTACAGCTGAGATACAAAGTGAATAAACTGTAATTAATATAAAAATAAAAATAATAAACAATAATAAAAAGAAACAGTACACAAAAAAAACAGTTTATGCTACCACTCAATCCTTATAGACAGCGTACTCTAAATAAGTGCCAATATTATGACAATCTATTTGACTCCATCCATCTAGCAGATTGCACACAGAAACTATACTTATGTTGACAAAAGAAACAAGAAAATTAATACTAAAATGTGATACTAACTTGAATTCTATAACTTGCTAGTGTGTCAGTAAGGTCTAGGTTTCTAAAATATTATTTTACTCATTATTGCAAATAAAATCATACTACTTTTTCCCCTGATGATTTTTTTTAAAAATTGTCTATCTGTCATTATTTATCACATTGTAAACATATTCTTGTTGTGCTGGCTAGTTTTGTGTCAGTTTGACACAAGATATAGTCATAAGAGAGAAGAGAAAATTCACTGAGAAAAAATACCTCCAGAAGTTTGGGCCATAGACAAGCCACCACAGGGCTGGTCTTCCTAAATTTTACAAGAAAACAAGCTGAGTATACTCTGAGGAGCAAGCCAGCAAACAGTACCCCTCCATAGCCTCTCCATAAGCTCCTACCTCCAAGGCCCTGCCCTGTTTGAATTCCTGTCTTAACTACCTTCAATGATAGACTGCAATGGAGAAGTATAAACCAAATAAGCTTTTCTTCCCCCTAATTGCTTTTAGCCATGGTGTTTCCTTACAGCAATTGCAACCTTAAGGCACTCGTATAAGTGCAGATGAGTGAATGACTATATGGCTGGATGAACGTGCAGATGAGTAGATGGTTGGATGGTTAGAGACACCTCTTAGAAGAACCAGGGTTTGAATAACACAAGTAATCAATTAGCTGTAATATCTCCTTGAAAGGAGTTTCTATTGGGTCTAATTTCTATCCTAGAACCTAAATTATTAGAATTCCATACTTCACTCACATATGAAGCTTATGAAAGTTTTACCTCTATAAGATTACTTCCTGCCAATCACAGGCATATTTGAAAAAGAACTTGCAAATGCAAACATCAAACATTGGGTGCAATCGGTACCATATATGTGCTTAGGATTCATTCCCACTTCTCCATATGATATGTGTCAGATTTGTGAAAGTTTAGCAAAATAATTAGAATGATATTCGAGCGTTTTAAATTATATATTGTTTTCATTCAAATTGTGGAGTTATGAATTATGGAGTTATATTGGTCTACTGTCAGAATTTAAACTCCTAGATTTATTCTAAAGTTGATAACACAAGTTACTCCTTGTCTTTCATATTTTGATGTTTATATGTAATGTTATTTTAGAACATGATAACCATTTGATTGTCTCCTTTGTTATATCTGCCTCTCATTTACAGCTTTGCAGTTGTGTTTTAAATTTTGTATATAATAGATATATACAAATGGTCACAGAACATATTTAGTTAAGCATATGTGTTTTGTATGTATGCATTTACACATGTGCTTATAACTGCAAAGAACTATTTTTTTCTTAAGTGGATGAAATAACCATCTTATTTTCTACTATATACTGAATTACTTTCTGGCTGAGTTCATTAGCATTTCAGTAATGTAACACTTTCATTGTGCAATGAAATTGCTTTGATCGTCCTCTCTTTGGTAATAAAAAAGTGCTTCAACCTGTTGTAAAACTTTTGAAGTGTTGAGAACAATTTTGGATCCCTGAACTCTTTGAATAGAACATTTGGAAGGCCAATTTTTAAGCATGGATTCCCGTTGTGTTTTCATGTCCAACCCTGCCAAAAATCTTCTTTGTCATCATCATAAACCATCTCTAGACATTGCTCTCTAATTAATGCCTTTGTGCACACATACTTGTATACTCTGATGCTTATATGTCATACTCTGTAATAACTTATAGATTTGTACATGACATGACTGTACAACTATTATATTTCTCATGCAATAAGACTAAACTACCTGTACTATAGAGTCTTTTCTACTAAACCTATTGGAAATTCAGTGATTTGTCTATGTTTATGTAAATAAAAAATAGAATTAATTAACTTTCAAACAGTATGCAAGTAATTTTAAAATTCTCTATTCCATGAGGGTACCACTTTGAACACTTGAATTTACACTGTTCTAGTCTAAAGCATGAAATGTGCTCTTCCTAACAGTATATATATAAAGATATATATATATATAAAGATAGATATACACATATCTTTACTAACGAGATAATCCCTTGAATGTAGTGAAAAAAGATTAGTCCACAATCATTAAACCTGTAATTTAAAATAATACTTTATAGGAAAAGGAGTGACCTTTAACTTTTAATGTTTCTCTTTTTCACATTTCCTTTGACGAGTGAAATTAGCAGTCTTTGATATATTAAAAACAAAAAACAAAAAAAAAACCCAAAAAAAACAAACCCTTTTTTCATTACATAAGAAAAAAGTTCCTCTAACATGTTTAACTCACACTTAATGCTTACTAAAATGGCTAATAGATAATTTATTAGAAACTTTTATTCGTCATAAGATCCTGACCTTTCTTTACAAGGATAACTTTAGTTGCCTCTAGCAATGAGAAATGGTTGATTACTTAATGTGTATCTTTCTTTTTTCCTTACATAGGAACAAGTCTAGGAACTCTCTTGCTGAAGTCAGATGTCAACCATGTTCTTAAATATTATGAACTGACATTTTGTCTTTTAAATATTCAGTCTTTTTAGGTGTATCCATCCTCACTAAAGTTTAACTATTGACAATGCTGGGAAGAAATATTCACAGAAATAAAGAGGAGGTATTATTTAAGATCAATCAAACAATGAGCATCAGAGCTCAGTTTCAGCATCAGGATTTTTATAATTTTTTTTCTTTCTACTTTCTCCCATGGCTGGGTTATAGAAGGCGGCAGGTAATGTTTCTGTTATAAAGTTAAGGCCAGAAATTTAATCTCCCCATAAAATTCACTCCCAATTACAATAGCATTGAAGTGGCATATAAATGAGTTCTTCATAAAGCAGAAAAGAAAAATGGTGCAACAGTGAGGCTTTTTAATGACGGGCACTAAAGCAATGCTGCTGATTACATTCTTTGCTAATTACCTTCTGTTACTTAGATGGGATGGATTTCAGCAGAACCAAAGCATTTATTCATGAATAGTGGCTTTTTTTTAAGTAGTGGAGATGAAGATATTTGATTCTAGCATTGAAACATGCCTCTCTCAGGGTCATGTCACTCAGATCTTAACCTGCCAACAAACGGAACCATGCACCACCTAAAATGTCTCTCTTTTGGTTTCTACTGAATTCTGGAACATCAGGTTGGTGTGACATGCTTTGGCTGCTACAGGACTGATGTCTGTGCAGATTCTTAAGTAGAAAAATCTTTCTATGATGAGAAAGAAAAACTTTAAGACAGAGATGAGACAGAGAAAGAAATAATTGAGAAGCTAGGTCACGATGCATGAGGGTGTTAGGTAAGAGTTTGATGGTATGGGACATTTTAGTCAAAAATATTGTGCTTTATGCCTCATTTGAGTTTTAGAAAGAATTAAAGTAAATGTGTTTTGTTTTTTTTTAAAGAGATCATGACTAGAGTGGGTTCCTATATAATTTGAAGACATCACACCAGGAGATAGGAAGGAACGAAAAAGGTTAGAAATGCAAACACATGAGGGAGGAAAGTAGGAAAGAGATATTTTAGTTAACACCATCATTTTTGACATCTTGATCTTGAACATTCATTCTCAGAACTTGTAACAATATAAATGTTTGTGTTTTAAGCCACTCTGTGATATTCTGGTACGATATCACAAGAGTTGATAATGCAAAGATGATTGTATATCTATGTTTTGTGATAAAAGTGTCTTTAATTATTTTGATTGAAACTTTCACCAGAAGAAGTTATGAGACCAATATTAAAGCAATGCTTTTTACCTGCTAATAAGTCGGGCACGGGCCAAGGGAAGAACAAATGGCGTGATTACGTGGATGATTGCATCATTGCTTTAATTTGGAGAGAGAGATGTCAGAGGAAGATTCCAGTTGTGAAAGTAAAGTGGAATTCTTCCAAAATGAATTGTCCTTGGATACAGATAATTTCTGTATCCAAGTCACAACTTAGAGAAATTGGGGAAAAGTGTTTTATGAAAAACCCAGAAAGATATATATTTGGAACTCACTATTTCTCCCTAAAATTAATAATATTCTCTGAACTCATTTCCAGACTAAAGTATATTTCTTTTAGGATGCATTTTAGATGCAAACATATTCTTGTGATTTTTCAACACAAATTTATTAAATATCTGCATCAGGGCTGTGTTAGTTAGTCCTTGGGATTATGTTATTCCCCAAAGACAGCAGAGAACGACTCTTTATTAAAAATTTATAGCCCAGGGTGTTGTGATTGAATATGTGAATAGGAAATCTAGGCAAGGAAAACAGACAATTAAAATAGAGTACGAACTGTATCTCAATGTCATTGCATACTGGGTATCATTATTGGTTTAAGACCTCATTCTAGATGTGGTGTGGCAGAAAAAAAAATCCCTTTCTACCAAATAAAGCCCACTGTCTAATCATCAGAAGGTATGACTGCATTAATTTACATTTCCAAAGAAATTAAGGTTATACAAGTTACTTAGATTGGTATCAGCTTATTTTATTTTTTAATTTTTATTTTTTATATTAATCACAGGTTTTTACTTTGTATCCCAATAGTAGTCCTCTCCCTCATTCCCTCCCAATCCCACCCTACAACCCTGATCTCCTCCCTGCCCCTTTCCAAGTCCACGGATTGGGGAGGTCTTCCTCCCCTTCCATCTGACCTTAGCTTATGGGGTGTCTTCAGGACTGGCTTCTTCTATGGCCTAGCAAGACTGTTCCTCCAGGGGTTTGAGGGGGCGGGCAAGACTATTCCTCCAGGGGTTTGGGGGGGCGGAGGTAAAGGAGCCAGTCGTTTATTTCATGTCAGAAATAGTTTCTGTTTCCCCTACTAGGGAAACCCACTTGGTTACTGAGCTACGATGGGCTACATCTGAGCAAGGGTTCTAGGTTATATCCATACATGGTCCTTGGTTGGAGAAACAGTCTCATAGAGGGCCCCTGTGTCCTGATATATTTTGTCATTGATGTGAGGGCCATCTTGCTGCGACACTTGTCACCCCATCGATCACCAGGGTTGATTTGGCTGATCTGGCTGGTTAGGCTGGTGTCCCCTTCCTCCCTTACCGCTCCATGTGTGTCTCTCCCGAAGCTGCGCGCTTGGTGGAAGAGGACGACCTTCCCTGAACTGGTCTTTGGTCAAGGGTATATGAGTAGTTGCGCTCCCCTGCTAGAACCTCCAAACAAGCTTATTTTAAAGTACGGAACACATCCTGGTTTATCTGAATACATGTAACTTAGCTATGTGATTTCTTAAAATGAAGATGAGGAAGAAAGATTCAAAATTACGCAGCTATCTCTTACCCCCTTTGAAGCTGGAGTATAAGCATAAAATTTTAAAAGTGCATGGGTCATTTTGGAGCCTGGAAAAACAAATGAACCATTTACTATAGAACCTGAACAGAGAACACATGTTTTCTACACTCTGATTTTAGCTCAATGAGACCATAGTCAGTCTTTTTACCTGTATAACTCTAATGCAATTTTATTGTCTGAAGTGCTGAGCTTCTATGAATTTCTTGCAATATCAGTCCAAAATCCATACTAGGACCTAATGACAATCTCAGGCTCAAGGAAAAATTTCTGTAGTGAGTAAGCCCCAAATTAAAGACTAAATATTGTATTGAAACTATTTGTGGAAAACTTGAACTTGAAGAAGGGGACTGCTTCCTAAAAATTGAGTTAAAACAGTAAGAACATAAAAGATATGGGGAAAAAAAGGCCATGTTCATTGACTAGAAAAGTTAATAAAAAGGGTCTGAGAGAATCATAGTATTAAATACTTAAATGAATGAAATTGAGTCAAGAGATATGAAATGTCTGCTAATTGAAACAGAAAACAAGTCCTTCAGCACAGTGAAATCCCATTATAACCCATTCATTCATCTCAAAGTTTCTAAATACCTAAAGTGACTCATACATTTTAAAATCGAAACTCATTAATTGGAAAATAGAGTGCCTAAATGGACTGAACAACTCAACCAACATAAGATATATGAAGGGCTACCCCACTGTAGAAGTAGGTGAAGCAGAGAGTCTGATATATTTGCTACAGTTTATAGAAGGGGGAAATGTGACTATTGAACAATCACATTTCCAGTGTGATACACTATTCTTGCTAGGTGACTGTGGCTGTGGTTAATTATACTGTTGCTTCTTTTTTAAAAACATATTTTATTTTTATTTTATTAATTACAGTTTATTCACATTATATCCCACCTGTAGCTCCCTCCCTCTTTCCCTCCCAATCTCACCCTCCCTCCCTCTTCTCCACTTATGCCCCTACCTGAGTCCACTGATAGGAGAGCTCCTCCTCTCCTTCCTTTTGATCCTAGTCTATCAGGTCTCATGAGGAGTGGCTGCATTGTCTTTCTCTGTGGCCTGGTAAAGCTGCTCCCCCTCACGGGGAGGTGATCAAAGAGCAGGCCACTGAGTTCATGTCAGAGACAACCCCTTTTCCCATTACTAGGAAACCCACTTGGACACTGAGCTGCCATGGGCTACATCTGAGTAGGAGTGAGTGTTCTTCAATGTCATGTGAGATTCTCACAGGGTTGAAGGCATGTAACAGACATAAATGACTGCAAACCCAGCATCAGGCTCCCTCATATCACCACGAGAAATAAATTATGTTCATATCCAAGATCTTTCAGAAGCTAGAATAGGTTTTAACTGCTGAACATAAGGTTCTATATTGTCACTAGACTCCAAACTTACATTTCACACATTAATAAAGTACTAGATACCATGTATGTATCTCAGAAAAGTTTCTAGGCTGAAATTCAAGTCTTGGAAAAACATGACTCTGTGATATTGGTTTGTTAAACAGTAGAGTCACTGCTCTTCTGGCCTGAATAGTGCTCACCTTATGGACATCACTGGCATGAGTCATTTTCATGTGTTCTCATCATGTGCTTACTGGAGTGTTATACAGAAATGTGGGAGTTCAGACTTACTACCAGCTCTGTCTTTGAATATAGGCCTCTTTAGGATCGTACATTTTAGTTGACTGGTAATATCAAATAGAAGTTGGCATTTTTCTAAAGAGTAGAAGTGGCAGGAAAATAAAATTATATTTATAGTAGCCTATGACATTAACTCTGAGAAAAGACAGTAAGTAAATTGTGTATAAAAATAAATAAAATACCCCTGTTCATCCTAGTTCTAGAGACTGCTGCATCTCTTCATGTAGTGCCATCCTCATCCCTTAGACAGAATGGTTAAGGTCGGAATTAATGGATTTGGCTATATTAGGCTGAGTGCCTGGTTACCAGGGCTGCCTGTGATATACCCAGTTTGTAAGCCCCCAAAAGATGTACAGGAATCAACTCCGTTGCAAAACACATGAGGGTCTTTTTATTGTAAATTACAAGGTGCAGCTTGGGCCCACAACACCCACCACCGAAGCGGTGGGAGCTGAGCGTGCTGCTCCCAGGTTAGTTGGCTGATATATAGATTCTGGTCCATCCCAGCATGCCCAGGGCAGGGGCAATTCCTGCCTGGCAAGCATCTATTGGTCAAAATGCTACATTTTGAATTGATTGGCTATAGGAAGGTCCCCAGACCATAATGATCTAGTGTCCCTCCCTAGGGGGAATGGGCCAGTTTCCTAGCAACTGTTATCTCTAGTGGGTGGGGAAAGAATGCAGTAAGGCGGTCCTTCCCCTCAGGGCATTACTAACTTTTTTACCGCACCTACTCTAGGTCTTAACCATAGCTGCTACTTTATCCTTTGGTCTCTCACATGCTCTTCTGGCAAAGTGGAGATTGTTGCCAAAATGGCCCCTTAATTGACCTCAACTATATGGTCTACGTGTATTCCAGTATGACTCTACCCATTGCAAGTTCAACATCACAGTCAAGGCTAAGAACGGGAAGCTTAATATCAATGGAAAGCCCGTCGCCATCTTCCAGGAGCAAGACCCTGCTAACATCAAATGGGTTGATGCTGACGTTGATTATATTGTGAAGTCAACTGGTGTCTTCCCCACAATGGAGAACGGTGAGGCCTACTTGAATGGTGGAGCTAAAGTGGTTATCATCTTCATCTCTTTTGCAGATGTCCTCATGCTTGTGATGGGTGTGAACCACAAGAAATCTGACATCTCACTCAAGAATGTTAGCAATGCTTCCTGCACTACAAACTGCTTAACTCCCCTCCCCTCACAGTCAAGGTCATCCACTACAACAGTGTCATTGTGGTAGGACTCATGATCAGAGTCCATGCCATCACTGCCATCCAGATAACTGTGGATGGCCTCTCTCGAAAGGTGCGGTATGAGGGGCATGGGGATGCCCAGAACATTTAGGTAAGATCATCCCAGAGCTGAACAGGAAGCTCAATGGCATGTTTTTCTGTGTTTCTTCTCCAAATTTGTCTGTCATACATCTGACACACCACCAGGAGAAAGCTTCTAAGTATGATGACAACAGGAAGGTGCTGAAACAGATATCCAAGTGTCCACTAATGGGCATCCTAGGCTACACTGAGGATCAAATTGTCACCTGTGACTTTAACAGGGAGTTGTACTCTTCCACCTTCGATTCTGGGGTTGGAATTACTCTCAGTGACAATTTTGTAAATCTCATTTCTCAGTATGTCAATGAATACCACAATAGCAGCAGGACTGTGAAGCTCATGGCCTCCAAGAAATATGAAGCCCTGGACGAACCATCCCAGCAAGGATATAAAAGAGAGAGGCCATTGGCTGCTGAGGAGTCACTGTCCCAGCTCACTCTCAACACTAACATTCTCCCTCAGAGTTTCCATCCCATACCCCCAGAATAGCAGAAGGAGCCTAGGGAAGCAATCAATAAAGTTCACTGTACCCACAAGAAATGTAACAATAAACTAGATATTAAATGCAACCCTCAATGTAAAAAAACAAACAAAACTTGATTTTCCCAAGAATCAGCTGCAGTTTTTATATTTAACAAAAATATAATAATAAATACACAGTAGAAAGAGATGTGAGATTTCTTGCCTTGTAACATGCAAAACAATGGAGGAAGTAAACAAAGGAACATGTATGAAATGGTAAAAGGAAAGACTGTGAGTAAATTTTATAATTGAATAATCAATATGCCTTACAGGGAGTAGCGAATCGAAACAGATGGATGTTCTCAAATGTTATATAAATTGTTAAATTATTTTGTAAAGACTTATTAAATGTTTATTTTTATAACCTTTGAAATACATTGTATATCCATTAAGCTCTGGTATGGTAAGAAATATTGTCAAATACGAACTATAGATATCAACCATATTATTAGCATGTTTAACTAGTTACCAGATAACTGAGTGTGAGGCTTATAAACTGAATCATAACAATGCTCTAATAAAAGCAAGAATTATTATTATATCTAATAAAATAAGTGATAATCTTTTCATCCTCTTTCCATTTCCCCCTTTCTCCCATCTTCCCTTCCTTGATCTTCTTAAAAGTCCTTTTTCTTCTTTCTCTCATTCTTTTTCCTATTTAATTGTACATAATATATAGACATTTATGACACCAGGTACAAAGGATTACTTAGAAAAATAAATTACCAATACCTAGTATATTAGCAGCATGCAAATACTACTTTAAAAAAGCTAAAGCTTCCCTAAGATTATCTGAATGTAAGTGAATGATCCTTTTGGACCTGATCAAAACAGCCAAGTCTTAAATATTTTGCCTGTGGCATAAAAGGGTTCAGTATTGCCAACAAGAAAAGTGACAAAAATATTGGCTTGACCTTGAAGAAGTTTTTTTTTTTTTTGCAAGTTGTTCTTCAATAATGATCCTTTTTTTCTGATAGAATCCTGGTACTTCTGTGTGACTCACAGCACTCATTGAAAAGTAGAATTTGGAAGACATAGCACGAAGGATGATTCCAGTACAGTTATGCAAATGACCAAACTACAAACAAATTCAGGAATATGTTGTTTTAATTCTGGAAATCGCTCTGTTAAACATGTCGGTGTAGAATATCAGTAGTCCGAATCAATCCTTCTTGGTCAATTGGAAGTTATCTCTAATCCCAGCCCGTGCAGTAGAACAGTTAGAGTTGAAGAACTAGAGACACAAGTGTCTTGTTTCAAAGAGAAAAGAGCAGACACTTTTTAAGTTACATTCATGGCAAAACTGTTTCTATGCAGGTTAAAATAAACATTAACAAATAATAGTCTCAACTGACCTCAAATAAAAAATATTGGCTTTGGGTTCATGTAATCCTAGTTATTAACTCTATATAAGAAATAGTGTAGACAATAAAATGATTGATATAGTACTAATACTTCAGAAAAGAACGTATGTCTATTCACTGTAAATGATAGACTAATAAAATGTTAATTCTAAATCTAGTATACTTGGTAGTTTATAAATTGATAAATATGCTATGTGTGTGCATATGTGCATGCTTGCACATGTATGTATATCTGTTTGTGTTTCCTTCAAAACCCTAAACTTCAGTTCTTTTATTATTATTATTATAATTATCATTATTTAAAATTTATTTCCTTCGTATCCCAGTTGTAGCCCCCTTTCTCATCTCCTCCCAGTACTACCACCCCTCCCTTTTCCTCCTCTACTTTCTGACCTTAGCCTATCAGGTCCCATGAGGACTGCCTGGATCCTCTTCTTGTGTGGGCTGGTTAGGTTGCCCCACAAGGGAGAGGTGATCAAGGAGCAGGCGACCGAGTTCATGTCAGAAACTGTCCCTTCTCCTTTCTCTAGGGAACCCACATGGAGACTGAGCTGTCTATGAGCTACATCTGAGAAGGGGTCTAGGTTACTTTATGAATGGTCTTTGGTTAATGCATCAGTCATTGTAGCCCCCCCTGGACCTTGCTTCTTTCTTTCTTTCTTCCTTCCTTCCTTCCTTTCTTTCTTTCTTTCTTTCTTTCTTTCTTTCTTTCTTTCTTTCTTTCTTTCTTTCTTCTTTCTTTCTTTGGCTTTGTTGGTATCCCTGTGTGACTCTTGTTTCTTATGGGTCCTTTTATCTCCCCCAGCTTCCATAAAACTCCCTGTACTCTGTCCAAAGTTTGGTAGTGAGTCTCTATGTCTGCTTTGATCCTTTGTTGGGTGGGGTATTTTAAAGGATATTTATGGTAGGCTTCTATCCTGCTTACTCTCCTCTACCACTTCCAGTGTCCATGCTGTTTTCCTTAATGAGAATTAATGCTTAATGCTTAATTCTTACTGAGAATTAAGCATCTTCCCTAGGATCCTCCTTGTTGTATAGATTCTTTAGGTCTGTATATTTTAGAATGTTTATCCTATATTATATGACCAATATCCACTTATAAGTGAGTATATACCATGTGTGTCTTTCTGCTTCTGGGTTACCTCACTCAAAATGATCTTTACTGCTTCCATCCATTTGCCTGCAAATTTCATGATTTCCTTGCTTTTAACAGCTGAGTGTTGTTCTATTGTGTAAATGTACCACAATTTCTATGAACACCAATGAACCAAATAGTTCAATTAAAAAAAAATGAGTGGGACACAATGAAAGCAGTGCTAAGAGGAAAGTTCATAGCACTAAGTGCCTTCAAGAAGAAATTTGAGACAGCTCATTCAAGCAACTTAATGGCCCACATAAAACCCTAGAAAAAGAAGAAGCAGACACACCAAGGAGTAGACAGCTGGAAATAATCAAACTCAGGGCTGAAATCAATCAATTGGAAACAAATAAAACAATTCAAAGAATCAATGAAACCAAGAGCTGGTTCTTTAAAAAAATCAACAATATCGACAAACACTTAGCCAAGCTAACTAAAAAGAAGAGAGACACCACTCAAATCAACAAAATCAGAAATGAAAAGGGGGACATAACTACAGACACTGAGGAAATCCAAACAATCATTAGGACTTACTTCAAAAGTCTATATGCCACAAAATTTGAAAATCTAAATGAAATGAACAATTTTCTTGATTGATTTGACTTACCAAAGCTGAACCAGGACCAGGTAAATCAACTAAATAGTCCTATATCCCCCAAAGAAATAGAAGCGGTCATCAAAAGTCTCTCATCCAAAAAAAGCCCAGGACCATATGGCTTCAGCGCAGAATTCTACCAGACCTTCAAAGAAGAGCTAACACCAATTCTCTTCAAACTATTCCACGAAATAGAAACAGAAGGAACATTACCAAACTCATTCTATGAAGCCACATTCACCTTGGTACCTAAACCCCACAAAGACTCAACAAAGAAAGAGAATTTCAGGCCAATCTCCCTTATGAACATAGATGCAAAAATACTTAACAAAATACTTGCAAACCGAATCCAAGAACACATCAAAGATATTATCCACTATGACCAAGTAGGCTTCATCCCAGGTGTGCAGGTGTGGTTCAATATACGGAAATCCATCAATGTGATCCACCATATTAACAAACTGAAAGAAAAAAAATACATGATAATCTCTCTAGATGCTGAAAAAGCATTTGACAAAATCCAACATCCATTCATGTTTAAAATATTGGAGAGATCAGGGATACAAGCCAGATCTAAACATAGTAAAGGCGATATGCAGCAAGCCTATAGCCAACATCAAACTAAACAGAGAGAAGCTTAAAGCAATCCCACTGAAATCAGGGAAAAGACAAGGCTGCCCACTCTCTCCATATCTCTTCAACATAGTGCTGGAAGTCCTTGCTAGAGCAATAAGACAGTTGAAGGAGATCAAGGGAATACAGATTGGAAAAGAAGAAGTCAAATTATCACTATTTGCAGATGATATGATAGTATAAGTGAGTGACCCCAAAAACTTCACTAGGAAAATCCTACAGCTGATAAACACCTTCAGCAAAGTGGCCAGATACAAAATTAACTCAAAAAAATCAGTAGCCCTCCTGTATGAAAAAGACAAAAGGGCTGAGAAAGAAATTAGGGAAACAACACCCTTCACAGTAGCCACAAATGACATAAAGTACCTCGGTGTGATCCTATCCAAGCAAGTCAAAGACCTGTATGTAAAAAAAAAAATCAAGTCTCTGAAGAAAGAATTAGAAGGAGATATCAGAAGATGGAAAGATCTCCCATCCTCATGGCTTGGCAGGATTAACATAGTAAAAATGGCCATTTTACCAAAAGCAATGTACAGATTCGATGCAAATCCTATCAAATTACCAACACAATTCTTTACAGACCTAGAAAGAAAAATTCTCAACTTCATATGGAATAACAAGAAACCCAGAATTGCTAAAACAATTCTCTACAACAAAAGATCTCCTGGAGGTATCTCCATCCCTGAACTTAAGTTGTACTATAGAGCAACAGTTTTAAAAACTGCACGGTACTGGCATAGAAACAGAATGGTGGATCAATGGAACCGAACGGAGGACCCAGAAATAAACCCACACACTTATGGACACCTGATCTTTGACAAAGATGCCAAAACCATACAATGGAAAAAAGATAGCATCTTCAACAAATGGTGCTGGTCCAACTGGATGTCTACATGTAGAAAAATGAAAATAGATCCATACTTATCACCTGCACAAAACTGAAGTCCAAGTGTATCAAAGACCTCAACATAAAACCAGACACATTAAATTGGCTAGAAAAAAAAGGAGGGAATACCCTAGAACTCATTAGTACAGGAGAAAACTTACTGAACAGAACACCAACAGCACAGGCTCTAAGAGCAACAATCAATAAATGGACCTCATGAAACTGAAAAACTTCTGTAAAGCAAAGGACCCCATCATCAAAACAAAACGACTGCCTACAGATTGGGAAAGAATCTTCACCAAACCTTTATCTGACAGAGGACTCATATCCAGTATATATAAAGAATTAAAGAAGCTGAAAAGCAGCAAACCAAGTAATCCACTTAAAAAAATGGGGAACAGAGCTAAACAGATAATTCTCAATAGAGCAATATCGAATGGCAGAGAAGCACTTAAAGAAATGCTCAACCTCATTAGCCATTAGGGAAATGCAAATTAAAACAACCCTGAGATTTCACCTTACACCCATGAGAATGGCCAAGTTCAAAAACTCAAGTGACAACACATGCTGGAGACGTTGTGAAGAAAGGAGAACCCTTCTCCACTGCTGGTGGGAATGTAAAATTGTACAACCACTCTGGAAAGTAATCTGGCACTTTCTCAGACAACTAGGAATAGTACTTCCTCAAGATCCAGCCATACCACTCCTAGGCATATATTCAAAAGAGGCTCAAGTACACAAAAAGGACATTTGCTCAACCATGTTTGTAGCAGCTTTATTTGTAATATCCAGGAGCTGGAAACAGCCCAGATTCCCCTCAACTGAACGATAGATGCAGAAATTGTGGTGCATCTACACAATGGAGTATTACTCTGCAATGAAACATAAGGAAATCCTTAAATTTGCAGGTAAATGGTGGGACCTGGAAAGGATCATCCTGAGTGAGTTGTCCCAGAAGCAAAAAGACACACAGGGTATATACTCACTCATATAGACATACAACGTAGGACAAACCCACTAAAATCTATGCATCTAAAGAAACCAAGCAAGAGAGAGGACCCTAACTAAAATGTTCAATCCCTGCCTGAAAGGCAAAGAGGATGGACATCAGAAGAAGAAAACAGGAAACAACCTAGAAACCTGCTACAGAGGGCCTCTGAAAGCCTCTGCCCTGCAGACTATCAAAGCAGATGCTGAGCCTGATGGCCAACTGTAGGGCAGAGTGAATGGAATTTTATGTAAGAAGTGGGAAATAGTAAGAGCTGGAGAGGACAGGAACTCCACAAGGAGAGCAACAGAACAAGAAAATTTGAACACAGGGAACTTCCCAGAGACTCATACTCCAACCAAGGACTATTCATGGAGATAACCTAGAACCCCTGCAGAGATGTAGCCCATGGCAGGTCAGTGTCCAAGTGGGTTACCTAGTAATGGAAAGAGGGACTGCTTCTGACATAATCTGATTGGCCTGCTCTTTGATCACCTCCCCCTGAGGGGGGAGCAGCCCTATCAGGTCACAGAAGAGGACAATGCATCCACTTTTGATGAGAACTGATAGACTAAGATCAGAAAGGAGAGGAGAACCTCCCCTATCCGTGGACTTGGGGAGGGACACGCATGCCAAAAGGGGAGGTAAGGCGAGGGGCTTATGAGGGGATACAAAATGAATAACATGTAATTAATAAAAAATAAAAAAAATTAAAAAATGAATATACAACTAAAGAGAAAATTCTCAACAAGAATATCAAATGGAGGAGAAGCACTTAAATTAATGCTCAATGTCTTTAGTTGTCAGGGAAATGCAAATCAAAATGACTCTGAGATTCTACCTCACACCCATCAGAATGGCTAAGATTAAAATATCAAGTGACAACACATGCTGGAGAGGATGTGGAGAAAGGGGAATACTCCTCCTTTGCTGGTGGGAATGTAAACTTGTACAACCACTTTGGAAATCAATTTTGCACTTTCTCAGAAAATTGGAAATAGTGCCACCTCATGACCACTCCTGGACATATATCCGATAGATGCTCATCCATACAACAAGGACATTTGCTCAACTAAGTTCATAGCAGCTTTATTTGTCATAGCCATTCTCTGGAAACAACCTAGAATCAATCAAAGAATAGATAAAATTCAGTTTTTTAAAACTTATAAACAAGGAAGCAGAATCAGGAACTATCCTTAGTTCTTACCTTATATCGTTCTAAATTTCTTTCTTTCTTCTGTCTTCTCTTGGATTCAGTTTATACTTGTCAAACAACTACCACACTATAATTGGAATTCCACAACCCAGTTTGTCTCATTTTAAATTTCCTTCACCATCCATGCATGTCAGAGTCAACCTTCTTCTCTTTTAGTCTGAATATAAATTATTGCATCTTTTGGACTTTTTAATAACACCTAAGAATAAAAGTAGATATTCAAAACCAATTTTGCATAAAATGCTGCATGAGATAAATGTAGCCTTTTCATGAATTTATTCCATAAGATAATTTGATGCTAAGTAGTAGTTTTGAAAGAACAGGCAAAGATACATTCTGGAATATTACTGGCACAGACCTAATAATTTAGCATCAGGGAAATAAGTAAATAGCTTACAATGTTATTATGACTATCATTCCGTATTTCACAATATACTTAGTGGAAAAGAATGACTCATATGACCAGAATATGTGAAAAAATAGTAATCTAAGACCTTGCATAGGACTAACATGCTATGTATACAAACCTAAGGATTCAGACACAGGATCTTCGAATAAGAGATGACACATAACATTCGTCTTTCAAGGTTTTGGTTACTATACTCAGTACAATATTTTAAGTTTCCTATTCACTTACCTGTGGATTTCAGTCTTTCTTACAGCCTAATAGAATTACAACATATACATATATCACATTATCATCCGTTCTTCAGCTAATGGGCATGTATTCTTTAAAAGTTATAGAGAAGAAATGAAGAGGACTGAGGAAGTAATTTTGTAGTAAGATGTCTGGTCCTTACTGTAGATTCCAAGGAGTGGTGTCAGAATGTCAAGTGGCTGGAGTAGGCCTTTAGTAACACCCTGAATCACGGAACTTTGAACCAATAAGTGGCTATTAGTTCAGCATGATATTGCTATTTAATTTTTGGTAAACATTGGTATAGATGTGCCTGAAATGAACTGACACAGATAGTGAAGAAATGTTGTATGGGTAGAGACATCAGCTCTGGGATTTATTTTAGAAGCTTTTTTTTTTAATATGTTATGATGAATAATTTAACTTTTTTTCTTGGTGCAGTGGTCAGGCATTGAACCCATTTAACTTTTATGCACTAAAAGCAAGCAAACAAACAAAAACAACCTCCCCAACTTAACCTCCCCCCCAAAAAAAACAAAAACCTATAATTCTGTTTATATGTTA
The DNA here is from genome assembly GCF_907164565.1 of Psammomys obesus. Classification (NCBI taxonomy): domain Eukaryota; kingdom Metazoa; phylum Chordata; class Mammalia; order Rodentia; family Muridae; genus Psammomys; species Psammomys obesus. The sequence goes on from NW_026596034.1 coordinate 17,966,114, forward strand.
AAGCAAATAAAAATGCATATTATTAAGAATACATTTTTGTTTGTTTGTTTGTTTTGAGATACCAGGTATCTCTCTATAGTCCTGGGAATCCTGAAATTTACTATTCACACCAAGCTGACTTGAACTCACAGAGATCCACCTGCTTCTGCCTCCTGGGTGCTGGGATTAAAGTTGTTTGCCACAACTTACAGCTTGTTTAACAATATTTTAAAAGGCATAAAATCAATAAGTCCCAGGAGATGAGACACCTTTTTGTACTCCAGTAGCTAGTGTTTGATTTGAACAGTGATATGGAACTAATCTATGAACTACTCCCAAGATGTATATGAATGGGTCAAATTGAATAGAAGGGAGATGATAAGGGACTTATCATACCAGCAGTTAATGGTATGAGAACAAATGGACCTTCCATTAAAGGACGTGGTTATGTTTTGATTATAACAGTAAGCTCACAAATAGAAGTAAAGACAATCTCGAATGAGAAGTAATTGAATTTGACCATGATATCAGGAAAAAGCATCTCTGGAAATGGGAGAGTGTGGGACTGGGGCTGAAGCATCCATAAATTATGAAATATGAGACTCCCTACAAACTTCCTTCTGGGAGATTTACTCCCAGCTGCAGCAGGGAGAAGAAGGTAAGTACTTTTATCACTCACACACGGAGAAAAGTCTGAACATAGTAAAAGAATAAATTAGTTGCAAAAACTGATTATGTACATCCATAAAGAAATATGGAGTGAAGTACACCAGAAGACCGGTGTTACTTCAAACATACAAGTGATAAACATGCAGCATTCCTTAACCTTAAACCATTTCAGTGTCTTAAGGAATCAAATCATAAGAATATATCTTCCCCTGCCAATGTACTGACTAGACCTAACTCTGCTTAGCATCTGAGACCTGGAATAGTCAGTAAATATTGATATATGCTAGACACTGTGTTTCTAAGCTAGTGCCAAAGGCAGAAGGATTAAGAAAACAATGATAAGTGGCCTGAACTTTATGATTGAGGATCCGAGTGCAAAAATGTCTGATTTGTCTTAATGACAAAACAAACAAAAATAAAATATAAGCAAACGCTGGCAGAATTTCAATTCTGAGAGGTGATACCTGGCAATGTTTGTGGGATGCCTCGTAGAAAGTAAAAACCAGCTCTCCATGCCTCTACATTCTGTTTATACTAAAAGCCCACTAATTCCCTCAAAAGTTTTTATACATGCTAAGAAATGATATTTTAAATATGGCACTCTTTTGAGAAGGCCTCATCAGTGCTGAGACCCCTAAGAGCCCCTCTTCCTGTGAAAACCAGGTAGAATACACAAGGTCAGTGGTAAGAAGCCTTTGCTTGTGAATATCAAGACATACACCTCCTTATATCCGTTTGTGCTACCCAAACTATGGAGAGACAATTAGGACAGACAATAGAGAAAGGATTTTTGGTACATTAGGTAGATTTTATTATGACAAAACTCATAATATAAAAATGAATTTTGAGAGCATTTTTATGTTTATTGGTACATTTCTTTTTTAATTTTTTATTAATTACACTTTATTCACTTTGTATCCCTCCATAAGCCCCTCCCTCCTCCCCTCCCAATTCCACCCTCCCTTCCCCTTCTTCATGCATGCCCCTCCCCAAGTGCACTGATGGGGAGGTCCTCCTCTCCTTCCTTCAGATCTTAGTCTATCAGATCTCATCAGGAGTGGCTGCATTGTAATCTTCTGTGGCCTGGTAAGGCTGCTCCCCCCTCAGGGGGAGGTGATCAAAGAGCAGGCCAATCAGTTTATGTCAGAGGCAGGCCCTCTTCCCATTACTATGGAACCCACTTGAACACTAAACTGCCATGGGCTACATCTGTGCAGGGGTTCTAAGTTATCTCCATGCATGCTACTTGGTTGGAGTATGAGTCTATGGGAAGACCCCTGTGTTCAAATTTTCTGGTTCTGTTGTTCTCCTTGTGGAGTTCCTGTCCTCTCCAGATCTTACTTTTTCCCACTTCTTACATAAGATTCCATGCACTCTGCCCATCAATTGGCCATAAGTCTCAGCATCTGCTTTGATATTCTGCAGGGTAGAGCTTTTCAGAGGCCCTCCATGGTGGGTTTCTAACTCTTTTCCTATTTTCTTCTTCTTTTGATGCCCTTCCCCTTTGCTTTTCGGGATGGGGATTGACCATTTTAGTCAGGGTCCTCTCTCTTGATTAGTTTCTTTAGATGTACAGATTTTAGTAGGTTTCTCCTATATTACATGTCTATATGAATGGGTATATATCGTGTGTGTCTTTCTGCTTCTGGGACAGCTCAGTCAGGATGATCCTTTCCAGGTCCCACCATTTACCTGCAAATTTCAGGATTTCCTTATTTTTCATTGCAGAGTAATACTCCATTGTGTAGATGTACCACAATTTCTGCATCTATTCTTCAGTTGAGGGAATCTGGGCTGTTTCCAGCTTCTGGCTATTACAAATAAAGTTGCTGAAAACATGGTTGAGCAAATGTCCTTATTGTGTACTTCAGCCTCTTTTGGATATATGCCTAGGAGTGGTATGGCTGGATCTTGAGGAAGTGCTATTCCTAGTTGTCTGAGAAAGCGCCAGATTGATTTCCAGAGTGGTTATACAAGTTTACATTCCTACCAGCAGTGGAGAAGGGTTCTCCTTTCTCCACAACCTCTCCAGCATGTGTTGAGTTTTTCATCTTGGCCATTCTGATGAGTGTAAGGTGAAATCTCAGGTTCATTTCAATTTGCATTTCCCTAATGACTAATGAGGTTCAGCATTTCTTTAAGTGTTTCTCTGCCATTCTGTATTCCTCTATAGAGAATTCTTTGTTTAGCTAGGTTCCCCCTTTTTTTTTTTAATTGGATTACTTGGTTTGCTGCTTTTCAGCTTCTTAGTTCTTTATATATACTGGATATTAGCCCTCTGTCAGAAAAAGGGTTGATGAATATTCTTTCCCAATCTGTAGTTAGTTGTTTCATTCTGATGAAGGTATCCTTTGATTTACAGAAGCTTTTCTGTTTCATGAGGTCCCATTTATTGATTGTTGCTCTTAGAGCCTGTGCTGTGGGTGTTCTGTTCAGGAAGTTTTCTCCTGTACCAATGAGTTCTAGGATTTTCCCCACTTTTTTTTTTTCTAACTGATTTAGTGTATCTGGTTTTATGTTGAGGTCTTTGATCCACTTGGACTTTAGTTTTGTGCAGGGTTTTAAGTATGGATCTATTTGCATTTTTCTACATGTAGACAACCAGTTAGACCAGCACCATTTGTTGAAGATGCTATCTGTTTTCCATTGTATAGTTTTGGAATCTTTGTCGAAGATCAGGTGTTCATAATATGTGAGTTTATTTAAGGGGCTTTTGTTGGGGTCCATTGATCCACCATTCTGTTTCTATGCCAGTACCATGCACTTTTTATTACTGTTGCTCTACAGTACAGCTTAAGATCAGGGATGGAGATACCTCCAGAAAATCTTTTATTGTAGAGGATTGTTTTAGCAATTCTGTTTTTTTTTTTTTTTTTTTTTTTTTTTTTTTTTTTTTTTTTTTTTTTTGTTATTCCATATGAAGTTGAGAATTTTTTCCAGGTCTGTAAAGAATTGTGTTGGTAATTTGCATTGAATCTGTAGATTGCTTTTTGGTAAGATGGCCATTTTTACTATGTTAATCCTGGCAAGTCATGAGGATGGGGGATCTCTCCATCTTCTGATATCTTCTTCTAATTCTTTCTTCAGAGACTGGAAATTTTTTCATACAAATCTTTGACTTGCTTGGTTAGGGTTACACCATGGTACTTTATGTCATTTGTGGCTATTGAGAAGGGTGATGTTTCCTTAATTTTTTTTCTCAGCACTTTTGTCTTTTGTACACAGGAGGGTTACTTATTTTTTTGAGTTAATTTTGTATCCGGCCACTTTGCTAAAGGTGTTTATCAGTTGTAGGAGTTCCCTGGTAGAATTGTTGGAGCCACTCAAGTATACTATCAATCATCTGCAAATAGTGATAATTTGACTTCTTCCTTCCTAATTTGTATCCCCTTGATCTTCAACTGTCTTATTGCCCTAGCAAGGACTTCAAGAACTATGTTGAAGAGATATAAAGAGAGTGGGCAGCCTTGCCTTGTCCCTGATTTCAGTGGGATTGCTTTAAGTTTCTATATGTTTAGATTGATGTTGTCTACAGGCTTGCTATATATTGCCTTTACTATGTTTACATATGTGCCTTGTATCCCTGATCTATCCAAGACTAAACATGAATTGGTGTTGGACTTTGTCAAATGCTTTTTTGGCGTCTAAGGAGATGATCATGTGGTCCTTCTCCTATAGTTTGTTTATGTGGTGGATTACATTGATGGATTTCCATATGTTGAACCATGCCTGCATGCCTGGGATGAAGCCTGCTTGGTCATGGTGGAGGATATCTTTGATGTGTTCTTGGATTCGGTTTGCAAGTATTTTGTTGAATATTTTTGCATCAATGTTCTTAAGGGAAATTGGACTGAAATTCTCTTTCTTTGTTCAGTCTTTGTGAGGTTTAGGTACCAAGGTGACGGTGGCTTCATTGAATGAGTTTGGTAGTGTTCCTTCTGTTTCTATTTTGGGGAATAGTTTGAAGAGAATTGGAGTTAGCTCTTCTTTGAAGGTCTGGTAGAATTCTGCACTGAAACCATCTGGTCCTGGGCTTTTTTTTGGATGGCAAACTTTCGATGACTGCTTCTATTTCTTTGGGGGATATAGGACTATTTAATTCATTTACATGATCTTGATTCAGCTTTGGCAAGTGGAATCGATCAAAACATTTGTCCATTTCATTTAGATGTTCAAATTTTTTGGCATACAGACCTTTGAAGTAAGTCCTAATGATTGTTTGGATTTCCTCAGTGTCTGTAGTTATATCCCCCTTTTCATTTCTGATTTTGTTGATTTGGATGGTGTCTCTCTGCCTTTTAGTTAGCTTGGCTAAGGGTTTGTCTATCTTGTTGATTTTCTCAAAGAACCAGCTCTTGGTTTCATTGATTCTTTGAATTGTTTTATTTGTTTCTAATTGATTGATTTCAGCCCTGAGTTTGATTATTTCCAGCTGTCAACACCTTTTTGGTCTGTCTGCTTCTTTTTTTTTAAGTGATTTTAGGTGAAATATTAAGTTTCTTGAATGAGCTGTCTCAAATTTCTTCTTGAAGGCACTTAGTGCTATGAACTTTCCTCTTAGCACTACTTTCAGTGTGTCCCACAATTTGGGTATGTTGTGCCTTCATTTTCATTGAATTCTAGGAAGACTTAATTTCTTTCTTTATTTCTTCCCTGACCCAGCTGTCATTTAGTAGCAATTTGTTTAGTTTCCATGTGTGTGTAGGCTTTTTGCTATTTCTGTTATTGTTGAGGTCCAGCTTTATTCCATGGTAATCAGACAGGATCCAAGGAATTATGTCATTCTTCCTTGTATCTGTTTTGGCTCACTCTGTGACCAACTATATGCTCTATTTTGGAGACGGTTCTATGAGGTGCTGAGAAGAAGGTAAATTCTTTTGTGTTTGGGTGTAAGGTTCTGCAAATGTCTGTTAGGTCCATTTGATTCATGACCTCTGTTAGAGATATTTTTTCTTTGTTTAATTTCTGTTTAGTTGACCTGTCCTTTGTTGAGAGTGGGGTGTTGAAGTCTCCCACTATTAGGGTATAGGGATCTATGTGTGATTTAAGTTTTATCAATGTTTCTTTCACAAATGTGGGTGCCCTTGTATTTGGGGCATAGATGTTCAGGATTGTGATGTCTTCTTTGTGGAATTTTCCCTCGATGAGTATGAAGTGTCCTTCCCCATCTATTTTTATTAATTTTGGTTGAAAGTCTGTTTTATCAGATATTAGAATGGCTACTCCTGCTTGCTTCTTGCATCCATTTACTTGGAAAACCGTCTTCCATCCCTTTACCCTCAGGTAATGTCTATCTTTGTGACTTAGGTGTGTTTCTTGTATAGAACAGATTGCTGGGTTTTGTTTACGCATCACATCCATTTTGTTAGTCTGTGTCTTTTTATTGGAGAATTAAGTCCATTGATGTTGAGAGAGATTAATGACCAGTGGCTGTTAGATCCTTTGATTTTGATGTTGGCTGTGGTCATAAGGTTCTGTGCTTGGTTGCTTTTTTTTTTTTACTCTAGTGAGGTTAATTATTTCCTGTGTTTTATTGAAAGTAGCTAGTTTTCTTGGGTTGTATTTTTCCTTCTACTGCCTTCTGTAATGCTGGATTTGTGTGTAAGTATTGTTGAAATTTGCTTTTGTCATTGAATATCTTGTTTTCTCAGACTATGAGGACTGAGAGTTTTGTTGTGTATAGTAGCCTGGGTTGACATCTGTATTCTCTTAGGGCCTGCATGATATCTGTCCAGGCATTCTGGCTTTCATATTCTATGTTGAAAAGTCAGGTGTGATTCTGATGGGTTTGCCATTATATGATACTTAGCCTTTTTCCCTTGCAGCTTTTAGTATATTTCTTTTGTTCTGTATATTTACTGTTTTGATTGTTATGTGGACAGATGATTTTCTTTTCTGGCCTAATTTATTGGGTGTTCTGTAGGTCTCTTGTATTCTTATTGGCCTCTCCTTTAAGTTGGGGAAATTTTCTTCAATGATTTTGTTGAAAATATTTTCTGGGCCTTGGAGGACGGAATCTTCTTTTTCCTCTATTCCTATTATTCTTAGGTTTTCGCTTTTTATGTTGTCTTGAATTTCTTGAACAGTCTCTGTCAGGAATTTTTTAGATTTATCATTTTCTTTGACAGATACATCTATTTCTTCCATTGTATCTTCCACACCTGAGATTCTTTCTTCCATCTCTTGTCTATTGGTTATGCTAACCTCTGTAGTTCCTGATTTCTTCCCTAAGTGCTTTCTCTCCACAATTTCCTCCATCTGTTTGTTCTTTAATTTTTACAATTCTATCTTCAGACCTTGAGCCTTTTTTTTTATTTCCTTTACCTGTCTGAATGTATTTTCCTGTTTTTCTTCAATTCTTTCAGCTGTTTGTTTGAACAATCCTCTCTTTCTTTTATTTCTTTCATTAAGTATGTCCTCTCTAAAGGCCATGAACTGTTTGACTGCAACTTCCTGTATTTCTTTACTGATGGCCATAATCTGCTTGAGTTTATCTTCCTCTAGGTCTTTATGTATTTTATTTGTTTCTGTTATCCTTTTCATGAGCATAGATGTTAGGTCATCTTCTTGAATTTCAATTATGCTGGGGTGTCCAAGTTACTTGCCCCTGGATAACTGGGTTCTGGAGATGCCATATTGCTCTGTGTTTTGTTGGTTGAACTTTTATGCTGGCCTCTACCCGTTGGGCTATCTTACTTGTTCAGAGTTAGTTTCTGGTGGTTCCTGGAATCCTGTGGTGGAGAAAATCCCCTTCTCAGGAAGATGGTTTTTCCTGAAGGAAGCCTCCTCAGCTTTTTGGGTATGGTCACTGTATGGCCAGTGTTTTTCAGTAGTTGCCACAACTCACCTCAGGCATAGAGACCTGAGTGGCAACTGTGGTCCTTGTTAGTCAAGAGGGTTCTCCTCTCAGCTGGAGAAGTCCTGGAGACAGCTGCCCTGCTTCTGGGTTTCTTGCTGTGAATTTAGTGATCTGCTGCTGTAAACTGGCTATCCTGTGGTTTGGTCAGTTTTGTTAGAGATAACTGGTTGCCCCTTGGAGCAGTATCTGGGTGTTAATCTTGGAAATCCTGGACTTCTGTAGGTCTGAGGTTGAGGTTCTGTACCCAGGACCCAAGTGTTAATCTTTGGTGGGTAGTACAGCTCTCCTGTTAGCAGCAGGCTAGTTGGTGAACAGCAGGTCCCTGGGTTGGGCAGGTCTGCGGAATCTTTTCCAGGGATATACTGGGTGGCCTAAGTCTATCCCATTTGCTTTGTTCCCTGTGAGGATTTCTCCTGACGGGACTCCAAGTCTCTGGTGCCCTGGGGTGCATAGTTCTGTCTTTGAGGAATAGTTGGTACAAAGCAGGTCTCTGGGCTGGTGGTGTGTATGCCGGCCTGTCTGTAGGACCTTTTCCAGGGATATACTGGATGACCTAATTCGAGTCCCTGGTTCCTTCCTTCCCAGTGGGGTTTACTCCTAACAGGGACTCCCAGTTGCCCTGGGGCTCACAGTTCTGTCTGTGACAGAGAGCTGGGCATTCAGCAAGTCTCCAGCTGGAGACCAGTTCAGTGATGGCGGCTTGTACCCACCATTCTGAGAGATCTTTTCCAGGGAAAAATGGGTGACCCTAGGTCAGTACCATTTCCTTCCTTCCCTGTGGGGTTTTCTCCCGACAGAGATTCCCAGGCTCTGTTGCCCTGGGGTGCACAGCTCTGTCTGTGTCAGAGAGCTGGGTGCCCAACAACTCTCTGTGCTCCAGGCTTGGGCCTAGTTCAGTGATGATGGCTTGTACCAGCCGGTCTGCGAGACCTTTCCAAGTAAAGACTGGGTTACCCATGGCCAGTCCCACTGCCTTCCTTCCCCATGGGTTTTTCTCGAGACTAGGATTCCCAGTCTCCGGTGTTTTTGTGCCCATCATTCAGTCTGGGAAGGTTATCGGGACACCTCTGGTCCAAGACTTAGTGCCTGCAGGACCCGGGATTTCTTCCAGGTTCTGGCTGGGTGGCCTGAGAGCGGACCCAACTGATTCCCATGCCATGGGGGTTTCCTCTCACCTGGGAAACACGATAGTTGTTGTTTTTTTTATGTTCATTTTGAGATTTTATTATTATTATTATTATTATTATTATTATTATTATTATTATTTACACTTTATTCATTTTGTATCCCCCCATAAGCCCCTCCCTCCTCCCCTCCCGATCCCACCCTTCCTCCCCTTTCTGCATGCATGCCCTTCCCCAAGTCCACTGATAGGGGAGGTCTTCCTCTCCTTCTTTCTGATCTTAGTCTGTCAGTTCTCATCAGAAATGGCTGCACTGTCATCTTCTGTTGCCTGGTAAGGCTGCTTCCCCCTCAGGGGGAGGAGATCAAAGAGCAGGCCAATCAGATTATGTCAGAGGCAGTCCCTCTTCCCATTACTATGTTATCCACTTGGACACTGAACTGCCATGGGCTACATCTGTGCAGGGGTTCTAGGTTATCTCCATGAACCAAGGACTATTCATGGAGATCGCTGTTGTTTTAAAGCCCAGAGTTCAGTCTCTTCGTTGCTGTACAGAAAATGTTGCCCAGCTCCTCAGACGCATTGTTCTCCTGGTGCCACCATCTTGTCTCCTCCTGTTATTGGTATATTTCAAAGTACCTACTTAGTGACACATGACTTTGTGGTGAAACTCTGATGTTTCAGCATGAGTGCAATTTGTGCAATGTTCAAAGCCATGCAAGTTTCTCTGTCTCTCCAGTGTTTATTTCTTTGTGGGAAATATGTTTAAAAATATCTTTGCTTGAATTTTTTTGAAATATACAATATCTTGGGGTTATCAAATGGATGAGAGATAAAACATCAGGATTTATTTCTCCTATATAAATGTAATTTCATACTTGTGGCATTGTTTTTTTTCTCATTTCTTCCTTGTTATTATCTCCAGCATCTGGAAACTACCACTCCCAACAACTATGGCCTGAATTCTTGTACATTTCATGCGCAAACTAGAGCATTCAGTATCTGTCTATCTATGCCTGGCTTACTTCTTTTAATATAATAATCTTCACTTTTTGGAATGTTTTTACAAAATAAATGATTGCATACTTTGTATGGCTCTACAATATTCCATCGTGCTGTGGTGTGTGTGTGTGTGTAAGTGAGTGTGTCTATGTGTCTGTGATATCTGTAGGTACTTCCTATATCCATCAGTGAGAAACTAAGTTGTTTTTTTTTATTTTTTCACTATTACACTTTTTTTTTATAAATTACACTTTATTAATTTTTTATCCCCCATAAACCCCTTCCTCTTCCCTTTCTAATCCCACTTTCCCTCCCCCTTCTCCATGCATGCCCCTCCCCAAGTCCACTGATAGGGGAGGTCTTCTTCCTTCTGATCTTAGTCTATCAGATCTCATCAAGAGTGGCTGCATTGTCTTTCTCTGTGGCCTGGTAAGGCTGCTCCCCCTCAGGGGGAGGTAATTAAAGAGCAAGCCAATCAGTTCATGTCAGAGGCAGTCCCTGTCCTCATTACTATGGAACCTACTTGGACACTGAACTGCCATGGGCTACATCTTTGCAGGGGTTCTAGGTTATCTTCATACATGGTACTTGGTTGAAGTATGAGTCTCATAGAAGACCCCTGTGCTCAGATTTTTTGGTTCTATTGCTCTCCTTGTGAAGTTCCTGTCTTCTTGAGATCTTACTATTTCCCATTTCTTTCATAAGATTCCCTGCACTCTGCCCAAATGTTGGCCATAAGTCTCAGCATCTGCTTTGATAGTCTGCAAGGCAGAGCATTTTACAAATTTTGTAGCAAGGCACACAGCAGGTGGCTGGATGGCCCTTTGACAAACTGCCTTATTTTCCTTTGAGTAGAAATCAGTATATATCAAGTAGTGAGATTGTTGGACCACATGAATGTTCTATTTTTAATTTGTGAGATAATCCCACATTGTTTTATATAATTCTTCTTTCTATGGTGAAGTTGTATTAATTAGCATTCCATGAGAATTTGTCCAATTGTAGATAATTCTCCTTCTTTACATCCTATTACTATTCCATATTGTCATCTCCGACAGACTTGGCAGCAGATATATTTATTAAAATATTTTCATTAGTGGTTAAGTAAAGGAGTCCTGTCTTTAATTATCATTGAATTAACATTATTAATTCTAAATATAAAGTCATAACAACTGTAGCATAAAGGATGAATGCTCTTTTACAAGTCAAGCTCATGTTTTAGTACTGTGACAATCAAATTAAATAAGCAAAAACACATTTGGGTGCACATTATAATAGGCAGCTAAATTCAACCTTGATTTTAAAAATCAAAGTACCAGAGAAGGTATAGAAATGGCTGAAGTGTGCATGCAGCAGTGCCAACGTTTGTTTTTAGAAGTATATGTATAAAAGCAGACAGAATACTGTTGCAGTGTCACAGTACTGTGAAGCTCAAAGGACAGTTTCAAGAGGAAAAAAAGGTGAAAACTGACATTGTTGTTCATTGGTTGCAACACTGAAAAGCTGTAAAAGCAAAACAAAACTCTGGAAATTTAGTCAGAGGCTGGAGAGGTTTGGCTCATGGCAAAGTACTCAGGTTTTGTTTCTGAAACCCACGTCAGTCAGTTCACCACATCTCTAGCTCCAATCTGAAGTGATCCAATATCAGTTTTTGACTTTTTCTGGCCCCAGGCATTCATATCGTGTGCACATATGTATGTGATCAGACAAAATGCTAATCTATGTAAAATAAAGATAAATGAATCTTCAAAAATTAGTTTGATAATGTTTCATTTGGTAAAGCTAAATTAGCATATGATCAAGCAAATCTATGTCTTACGGTAAACTTCAGAAAAGTGAATATATGTCCACATGAAAAAGTTCCGTGAATATTTATGGCAATATTTATAATAGCCCAAAGGGAAGACAACCCAATTATTTATAAATTTAAAATGAATAAATAGGCACTACCTAGGGCAATGTGCATCAGGTATATAAAAGGATGGAATAAAGATTTATGTGAAAACACATATGAGTCAAGAAAACATTCTAAAAAATAAAAGGCAAACCCTGGCGCATCACTGATTGTATGATTCCAGTTTAAAATATGTGGAACACGCAATTCTAGTGACTATAAGATTAAATGATTGCTAGGTAAAAAGAGCTCAGCAAGCACTAACAGACATAGTGTTTTTTTGTGTTCATGAAACTTAGTTCTATTTAGTCATCCTGAGTATATACTCAAAGTATACTAAAATTCACTGAGCTGAAATTTTTAAAAGAGTGCATTTATTGGACATAAATTATATTTCATGAAATATTAAATAAATTACAATAACCTAATAACTCAAACACTTGCATAGCACAAAAATATATGGAAGCTAATTCACCCTAATAGAGTTTTCTAGAACAAAATGGGTGATTTACTATCTCCAGTGCCATGGGACTCAGGAAGATTTCAAACCAAATAAACAACAACAATAAAAACAAACAAACACACAACACCCTAGAAGGATCAAACAGGTCTAAAGATTCCAGGCTATTGGGATTGAAACAGATGCTGAGACTCAATAGCCAACCACTGGGCAGAGTACAGGGAGTCTTGTGGAAGAGTGAGGGGAGAAACAGAAGGACACAGAGGGAACAGAAATTCCACAAGAAGACAAACAGATCAACCAGTCAGGACTCAGGGGCACTTACAGAGAATGATGCACCAACCAAGGTACATGCATGGACTCGACCTAAGTCCCTTACACATATGTAGCAGATGAGTGGCTTGGACATCATGTGGATCCCCTAAAAAGAGGAGATGATTGATGGGACTGATGAAGGAAGTCTCATGTGGTCTCCGGTGCCTGTTTTTACATCACTTTCTCCTGCCAGGACTGACTCTTTTGGGGAAGAATTGAGAATTGATATGATGTGCTGGTGTAAGTTGGGATGAGGGGACAGCTGTGATCTGAGGAGTAGAGGAGGGAGATAGGGAGGAATGGGAGGGAGGATGGGAATAGAATGAAAGGAGGGAGGGAACTATGATAGGGGTGCAAAGTTAATTAATAAAATAAAGATTCTGTGCTACCATCTTACAATCTTAAGGTTATCTCCACTCATCTTTATGCTTATTTATTTATTTACTAACTTACTTTTACATGTATATTGCAAGCAGATGAAAAATCATTTGTGTGAGTGTGGACATGTGCACGTTATGACACACATGCTGGAATTATAAAACAACTTTGGATGTCTCTCTTCACCTTCTATACTTTGGGGGACAAGGAACTCTTTTATATACACTCTACACACATCTGGGCTAGCTGGCCTTTGTGTGTCTACATTTTCTCTTGCTGACACCTCCTGTTCCCTGGGAGGATGCTGGGATTATAGACTTGTACCACTGTGTCCAGCTTTACAGGAAGTCTGGGGATTTGAACTTAAGTCCTCAAGCTCACACATAAGCACTCTGCTCACTGACAGTAAAGAAACACAGTCCTCACTTCACAGAGGATGATAGATAACTTACTCTAGAGCCAGATAGAATATGACCTGTGAAAAGAGATTTATGTTACCTCAATTTTCATCTTACAAAGTAGCAGCAATTTCTTGAAAGTTTTATAGAAACTGAGCAAAACAAGTCGTTTATCAACATATTTTTTAAAAACATTGGTTGGGACATCAGGTGAGTATTTTATAGTACAACAGAAAAAAAATATTCTGCTATAGGCTTCACTTGTTGCCTGATGACATTCTTAGCTTTTGCATTAGTGGAAGCTAAAACTCTGTTCAATAATTCCAAAGGACTTACTGCTCAGTCACATGGATGTTAAATTACATACAGAGAAGGCCAATAAAAGGCAATTAGGAAGGCTAAAGATCAACGATCATCATTTGTCTATGTAACATTCCATTGTCTCTCCATCATTGAATTTGTAACCAAACAATAAGCCAATCAGTTAATCAGACTTCATAGTCACAGTTTCTTACTAGGAAGAAAAGCCTCAAGGTATATGTCATTGAGCCTACTCCCTAGTCTCTGGATTTTCTAATTTATAACATAACATGTATCTGTGAAAAACATGAAAAATCAGTTTATTCACTTTTTTCCATCAAAAATATTTTATTGACTAAGTTCTTTATTCACTTTACATCCTAATTGCAGCTTTCCCTTCCTCCTCTTCTCCCAGTCCTTCCCTTTCACCCCATCCTACACTTCCCTTCCTCCTTCCTAGAGAAGAGGAGGCCTCTTATTGTATCAACCAGCCCCATCAAGCCTCAGCAAGACTAGGCCTATCTTTTTCCACTGAGGCTAGACAAGGCAATCAGTTAGAAGAAAGGGATCCAAAGGTAGACAATATCATCAGAGGCAGCACAGCTTTTACTTTAGGACTCCCACATGAAGATTCAATAACTTGGAAAGACAAAATGGTTATATGGAAAATATGATTCATTTCTTTTTGTTCCTTTTGAGATAAATTATTATTCAGTAGTTCAGGCTCGCTTACATGTCACAGTATAGCCTACACTGACTCCAAACTTTTACTGATTTCCCAGGCTCAGCTTTCTAGTATTGGATAGAGACATAAGATAACATATGAATAATCTTGCTTTTTGACTCTCTTTGGAAATGTGAACTTTCTATATTTGAATTCTAATCCATTTAACCTATTTCATAACCACTGCAGTGTCTTCATCTATCCCATGTCCCACTGGCTATGTAATCTTTGCAGGTAATCTCTTAATATTTTTATACATCACAATACACCTAGATCCCATAAATATACTCAAAACATGAAAAACATCACATTATGAGCTAAAATTAAAAAAAAATTAGTGTTTGCTATTAAAGCATAGTTTTGAGTACTTGCATCATAAAATGTGTCCAGGTTGAATATTGAACAATGTGTCAAATGATTATGTATAAAGCCAGTTTATTTTAGCTGCTCAAACAAGTTTCAAATATCAAAGCATGGTTTCTGCCTTCTTTTGAACTTTTGCAATGAATTATTAATCATCAATAATTATGTTTTATTAGCACATGTGTCAAGGCAACTTCTTGAGTAACATCAGAAAAGGAGCAAAGTGAGCAAAGTCCTAAAGGAAGGATATGCAAATAAACTATCAGTTTATCAAGATTCCACTAGGAAACTAGATTTAATAATCACCTTCAGCCATTTCTCTCTATACAGAAACATTATCTCTTTCTGGTATCTATTTAATTAAGTAGCCGTAACACAAAATCAATAATTAGTCATTCTGAAGGCACTTCAGGGATTTTAAGGTCAGCACAAGTCATAAGCAGTAAACTTCACCAAGTCTAACCAAATCACTAAAAAAACTTATAAAGAAAATTCAGACTTGGGAAATAAAATTATATTGAACTAAAAGTTTTGTAATTTCTATTATCATTCATATCTAATTTTGACAATGTAAAATCTGCTTTTTAAAAAGAACATGGAAGACAAACCATTTGATAGCATTCAGGATTTGTTTCTAAAGCTTGTTCCTTAATTCTTTCATTTCGAAAGGTTTGTATTGGTAATGGTAGCTATTATTTATATGTGCTTCTATTTGTTTTCCAGCAGACACATGACTAAATGCTTCTTCACCTCAGGTAAGATACCAAGGACAGATCTGTAGAGGAATTATAATCAAGCAACATGACTGTTTTGGTAAAGGATAATATTAAAAAACATTCTAGCTCTATGTGATCCAGCTGGAATACAGACATACCATAGACTGCAGTATGATCTGGCTGTGATACAGACCAACCCTGAGTACAAACCATTAATATCCCCAAAATATAGGTAAGATTAGCCTGTAGAAGGAAGCATTGTGTTTGAAAGTGATGTCTAAATGAGGAGCAGACAAAGTGATGAATTAGAGAAATGTTTGACAGAATGAGTCAGAGATAGGATATGGCCAAAACTTATGAGAACAGACAAGCAACAAGAAAAATAAGCAACTTACAAGCAGAGAGAGAGAGAGGAGAAGGGACAGAGACAGGTATTCGAGAAGTGGAAAACAGGCAACCAGACAGTACAGGAGAACAGACTGACAGTACAGAAGAAAAAAGAGAGCACAGTAGAGTTCAGGAGTTCAGTACAGTTGAGTTTGTGCAGTTCAGTCTGTGGCAGTTTTTCCAAGCAAAGCAATTTAGTGGGAAACAGAGAGGAGCCACTTTGGATCATTCAGCCTGGAAAAAGAGTTTTGAACCAGATCAGCTCAGCTGAACCAGCCAACCAGAGTTCAGAGAGAACTAGAAAGGGTGAATTTATGAGCAGTAAGTCTCAGAGGCTGAAAATATTTTAAACCTAGATTAGATTGTGTGTAGGCTAGAAGCTTCCAGGACTAAGCTTGGGTTTGCAGAAGGAGACAGTAAGCCTTCAACACAACAACTACATAGGGAGAATGAAACAAACTTTTACACATGTCAAAGAAATAATTCTAAGACCACGCTGAGGAACCAATGACTTTGTTGGGTTTTAGAAGAACATGCATTAAGGGCTATGTACAGAATATTGGTTGACTCAAAAATAGCTCTATTATGGAAAAGTCCTATTCTGTTTTGAGTGGAAGCCTCAATAAAAACCTGTTACTTTAGTTAACCTTCCACCTCCTTTATATACTAGCATCTCATTCCATAAGATCACATAAAACTTGAGAGTAGGGAGCTGCTATAATGACTGGAATCCCAAGCGAAGGTCCTATGACTTTCTAGCTCCCTAGTTGGCAGTGTTAATAACTTTGTTACCATAGATATGCTGATTTAATTTGCATGAATATCTTTTATCTTTTTTTTTGAAACAGGCTTTCTCTGTGTATTCTTGGTTATCCTGGATTCACTTTGTAGACCTGGCTGGCCTGAAAAATCATAGTGATCTGCCTGCCTCAGCTTCTGAAAGTGCTGGGATTACAGGTGTGTGCCACTACGCCAGCTAGCTGAAGGACTACCTATTAAACCAAGCATTATGTACGAAGCCACAGGAAATATTGATCCATGATATGCGCATAGTCATGTCATGAATTAAGTACTTTGCTTTACCACAATACCTGTTCTACAGCAAGCATTATGTTGATAAATTTTCATGCAATTTTTATGTGTACAGATATTAATATTAGGCACCATACTTATACATTTTAAAAAGAATAAAATATAGATCATGAGAAAGTGATTCACAACAGCCTAAAATCATCAATAAAAAGATAAAAACTTCCAAATTAAATGATTTTGGTTAAATGCAAAACTTTTTCTTCTAGTAAATCAATTAAAACGAATATGGTGAGTTTATAAAGCACCAGATGAATTATTGTTTGAGTTTGTATATGTTTAGATATAACAGAACAATCTCTGAATTATTTTAAAAGATGTTACAAACATTTGAAACACCTTCTCTTAGTATCTTTCCTAGATATCCAGAACTGGACATCAATAATTGTCAATGCATGGACCATTGTTTCACTGTATTGCAGTCACTATATTAGCCCCATTTTTGTAACATTTTGTGGCCCGTTCCAGACATATCACTTTATTCTTAAATATTTCAGCATGATCTCTAAAACACAAGGGCGTATATATTTTTAAACATTTACTATATCATTACAGTACATTACATAATAAATTGTTAACATTATCAAGTATCTGGTCTGTGTCCAAAGAACCAGTTACTTCATAAATATTTTAAAAAAGCACTTAGGAGCTACTTTTTCTAAGAGGCATTGACTCCTAACTTAGGCCCATGAGTCATTTTGAATTCCTGAACCTTACAGATGGACCACATTAGGGCAATTATTCATGAAAGAGAGGGAGGCTTGTGCATTGGAACAGAAGTTTTCATCTTCTAAGAACCAGGTTGGTTCTTCAGTTGTTTAAGGATGTCTTCAGACTCTTTACAGAACCAAAACTGAGACTGTGAATAATTATACCATAACTCAGAAAGCACTGCTATGGAGTTCTAATTACTCCATGGCTTTGTCCAGGAAAATATCATTTTATAAGATCTTTTTTTAACTTTTTTTAAATTTTTTATTAATTACACTTTATTCATTTTGTATCCCCCCATAAGCCCCTCCCTCCTCCCCTCCCGATCCCACCCTCCCTCCCCTTTCTGCATGCATGCCCCTTCCCAAGTCCACTGATAGGGGAGGTTCTCCTTTCCTTTCTGATCTTAGTCTATCAGTTCTCATTAAAAGTGGCTGCATTGTCCTCTCCTGTGGCCTGACTCGGTTTTGAGGATGGAGAATGACTGTGCACCTTGGTGGATGTGCGAATGGCAGTATTTATCCAACACTACATATGAATCCAGACTGGCAGAACTGACTTCTGAAAGCCAAAGCGGTGCCACGGTATAAATTTATCAAAATAAGTTGGACTATACAAGCTCCTGGGTGCATGAAAATAGAAAAACTAGACCAAAGATCTTGATAAGACACACCAATAAGAAAAAGCACACAATTCCTTTAACTGGATCCCATAAAGGCAAGTTACCACACTGTGAAAGCAGTGTCTCCGCTCACCTGCCATTTGTCCATTCAGCGAGTATGATTATGAGAATGAAAGGCAGAGAACTACCAACTATCCCAGGGGATTCGACTTGGTCTCTTGCATGGATGTGATTTACTCAAAATGCTGTATGCCAGTCTGCCCATTTGTCTGATGGACCTGATATCCATGAATTATCCTACATACTCATTTGGGCCCAGTGTTCCTCTTTATACCTAACTGCCTCTGTAGCTTGACTCCATCCCCACATCCTGATTCTGTGACAGCAGAAACAACATTTCTTTTTGTTTTTAATTCTTCAGCACAGTCTGCTGTCTTACTCCCACAGAGACACCCTTCGCACACTTTTTGGCTTCCCAGATTCTGTCTCCCAGGCCTCTGAATCTCCTTGAATTCTGATTCATCCTCCTCAACCCCTTGTAACACACACACAAACCCAAACACACATACATGCAAACACATGTAAACACACATATACACACACACATGTACACACACATACACACACACATAGGGATTCATTAGGTCATGTGTACTGCGTGATTCTAAAACTTAGTATTATTCAAAGATTCAAATAAACTGGGTTGTGGTGACACAGACCTTTTTTATCTAAGCACTTGGGAGGCAGAGACTGGAAAATCATTGTGAGGTGGAGGCCAGCCTACACTACAGAGTGAGTTCCAGGACAATCAAAGCTGCACAGAGAAACCCTGTTATACAAAAAAATAATAATAATAAAAATAAAAATAAAAAAATAAAAATCAGGGACTGGAGAGACAGCTTAATGGTTAAGAAGCTGCCTGCTCTTCCAGAGGTCCTAAGCTCAATTCCCACTAACCACATGGTAGCTCACAACTACTTGCAATGGAACCTGATTCCCTCTTCTGGTGTGCATGAAAGCAGAACACTTATATACATACACTAAATAAATTTTTTTTTTAAAAAGAAAGAACCAAAATTATAACTTGGTAAAACACTACCAGTGAAATCACGATACCTGTGTATTTGTTGTTATTCAACAAATTCAGGCACTATGGAATGACAGAAATGCATTTTCTATATTTCTGGCATTGGATCTCTTCTTGAGAGCCTTTTAATTATACATTCCTCTTGTACCCTTTGTGGCCATTCTTCCTGTGTTTAAACCTAAACCTTATGTTACTACCTGAAAGATGGACATAGGATCATTACACTCCTTTATTTGTTTCTTTTCCAAATATGGTCCTATTGATTAACCCTAGTTTTCAACATTATTTTTCTTCTTAGTTGGCATATTGGAGATGGAAACAGAACAAAGTATATTAAAGCTGCTAAGCCCCAAGATTTTACTCTAAAAATTCCAGTTACAATATTGAATCTTTTACACTGTAGCATCATATTCTGGAGTCTATGAAAGGATTTATATGTTATCATTGAGTGATGACTCTGGGTTATTACTCTTGGGTTATCTCTGTTTTCTTTATTCTCTCTGTTTCCCATGATGTGTCTTTTGTGAATTATAGGTAGCAGGACCAAATCATATCCTCTGTAGTGTCCCACCATCATATTTGAGTCATTGCTCCCACATGGCATCATTTAACATGATCCTCACACTCAGAGTTATTTACACTTCATGAGTTTTAGATCTCGATACCATGACTAACATTTTTTTTATTGATAAGTTTAATAATTATTTTTCATAGCTGATTTTCTATACACTTGAAGACGTTTGGCAATATCCATGACTTCTACTCAATTGATATTCCATTTACTATTTTAAACCAAAATATATTCTCCAGATTTTGCTAAATATTCTCAGAACACAAAATCCCTCTTGCCAAAAATCTAAATTGGGGTATTTGTTCCTTCCTTGTCATCATTAAATATACTTGTTTACATATATATATATATATATATATATATATATATATATATATATAT
>NW_026596034.1:17986151-18005857 GCF_907164565.1 Psammomys obesus
ATATATATATATATATATATATATATATATATATATATATATATGAGAAATTTAAATTATATATGCCACTTATTTCTTTCAATGACAGTGGAAACATGAATGGCATACTCTATACTTAAGAAATTATGGTACATTTACACAATAGAATACTACTCAGCAATTTAAAACAAAGAAATCATGAAATTTTTAGGCAAATGGTAGGAACTAGAAAAGATCATCTTGAGTGAGGTATCCCAGAAACTAAAAGACACACAGTATATACTCACTAATAAGTGGATACTAGACATATAGCATAGGATAAACCTACAAAAATCTATACACCTAAAGAAGCTGAACTGGAAGGAGGACCCTGTGTATGATGATCAATCCTCACTCAGAAACACAAACAGGACAGACATTGGAAGGAGAAAACAGGGAACAGAACAGGAGCCTACAACAGAGGGCCTCTGGAAGACTCTATCCAAAAGTGTATCAAAGCAGATCCTGAGACTCATAAACAAACTTTGGGCAGAGTGCAAGGAATAAGGAAATAAAGGAAAAAAAGTAAGACCTGGATAAGACAGGAGCTCCATAAGGAGAGCAATAGAACCAAACTATCTGAGCACAGGGGTCTTTTCTGAGGCTGATACTCCAACCAAGGACCATGCATGCAAGTAACCTAGAACCCCTGCTCAGATGGTCCATGGCAGCTCAGTGTCCAAGTGGGTTCCCTAGTAAGGGCAACAGGGACTATCTCTGACATGAACTCAGTGGCTAGCTTTTTGACTCTCTCCTGATGGGGGAACAGCCTTGCCAGGCACCAGAGGAGGACAATGCAGCCAATTCTAATGAGACCTGATAAGCTAGGGTCAGATGGAAAGGGAGGAGGACTTCCCCTATCAGTGGACTTGGAGAGGGAAATGGGAAGAGATGAGAGAGTGAGGGTGGAATTGAGAGGGAATGAGGGAGGGGGCTACAGGTAGGATACAAAGTGAATAAAAACTGTAATTAATATAAAACATAAAATTTTAATTAAAAATATTACAGGTTGTAAAACAGTGATGATCTAGTTCTGTCAACCCTTCTGGAAAATTTTAAAGATTTATATTTCCACTAAGAAAGATTGGTTGTTTGGTTCAACAAGATAAAGCTTGTCTAATAAAAACAGAGACAGAAGTTCTTTGCCAGGGGATAATATTCTTTAAAATTTTTCTCTTTTCATGTTAATGTGTCCATTGATATTACCATTGTTCCTGTCTTATTTATTCAACCATTTCCAGAAAAGATTATTTCACAGAAAACTTCCTGGTTTTCTGGCTCTTGCAAGTTTTCCACAATGATATCTGGACCATAGATGCTGGAGCTGTTACATAGATGTGTTCATCGGGCTTTCCGTGATCACTTGATCTCTGCATTGTAAACAGTTGTGGTTTTCTGTGATAGTCTCCACTTGCTGAAAGGAGAAGCTTCTTTGATTAGGAGTGTTAGCTACATGTGAAGAGTTTAAGTTAGCATGGGTGATTCCATTTTGAAATGAGGAACCATTTGACCAGAAGCTGAACTCAGGTACCAGGAAATATCACAGAATGTACACTTGGCAGAAAACAAAGTTAACTCTCCTAGCAACAACCTCCAAGAAAATCACAGAATAAATACTTGATAGAAAATAGAGACAATCTCCCTGGCAACAATCAATGAGAATCGGTTGGGAAAATTCTCCCCAATGTTCCAGAGGTAGTTTAGAAAAATGGTAATTGTGATTATGTAGAAGGTCACATTGGCCCTATGGCTTTTTCCCAATCCTGTAATATCAAGGCATGAACCCCCCTGCTTGCTGTCATGGAAATCCCCTGCTTGAGGTTTTCCCCTTTAAAAACCCTGCTCACCCAGGGTTCTGGGTCTCCCTTCTCTACTGCTGTGTAAGTGAAGCTTGGGTCCCAAGTTTGATCGCTCTCATAATAAAGCTCTCTTGTCTTTCCATGGAGTCCTCTCCTGTTGGACTCTGAGGGTTTCGTGATCATGGCTTAACACATGTGTCTTTGGATTTAAAAGTAAGTTTAAGAATGTAGAAAGAAATTATACTGGTCTAGCAAAATGGTACGTGTAGAATCTTTTCCAAAGACCATGACCTCACTAGTCTCAGAAAGCTGGCTACATTTCTAGTATTGAGCATGTTCTTCCCCTGTTGAGTGGAGTTGTTGACCTATTAGTTGTCACTGATATGTTAGGGTCACTTATTTCACATTCAGTTAAATTTAAGAGAAAGACGTAAAAAAAATGAAAAAAAGAGAAAGAAAAATATATAATCATTTTCATTTTTAGCATATTAGTTTATAAAAATTAGGTTTTGGTATGTTCTGAATATAAGCAAAACTCACTGATGATTTCCATTTTACATTCATAATAATGAATTAATCACATTCTGTCCATGAAAGTTATTGATTGAATAGTATGATTTCAATATATATATGGTTTGAATCTAATGACTGATTTATATCATCATTGACCATTGCAATCTCTTTAGTCTGATTCCCAATTTCTTTAGTTTACATGTGACCATGGCATTCATTGTGTACTTCCTTAGTATTTTCTGTAATGTGACAATCCAGGTTAATTCAACCTATTAAAATTCCTTTTCATACACACAGTAAAATGCATACAGTTCTCCAAGAAACTCTTGTCCTATTTTTGAGGAACCATTGCTGCAGCTAAGTGTGTTGGTTCTTGTAATTTCAGCTCAGACAAGAGAATCTCAAGTTTCAAGACAGTCTAAACTATATGAAAGCCTTTGAGATATAATAATAAACAAATAAAACATATAAACATATATAACTATTTAATTTTTGACGATTATATTTATTTCCTTGAAACATTACAAAATACTGTTCATTTGCATATTTGAAATATTGAGAGAAAAAATATGCATTTCTGTGTCTTATTTAAATTATTTCCACAAATAATAGGGACATTGAAAGTAAAGGCATTTTAATTTATGCTAGTACCCTTACCAGCAAAAGGGTAAGTTGTAAATAATGAGCCTATTGAAATTATTACTGTAAAAAGGAATGATTTCTTAGATTCAGTTATTTTAATGTATGTCTATGAGTGTTTTGCTCACAGGAAGCCCATGTACCATATGCATCCTAAAACACTAGTTATGGAGACTCATGAGATGCCATGTGATTACGGGACTCAAACACGGATCTTTTGCACTAACAATAAGTGTTCTTAACCACCAAGCTGTCTTTCTAGCTATTTTCCAGGAATGTTCTTTAGTTGAATAATATGAATGCCATTAACATCTGTGCAATCTGAGGTATCAAATGCATATATTTTCATTAACTTTCTCCTTTCTTCCCTTACATAATGTTGGATGCAAAGAGAGCCACTATTTTCAAAAGGGCAAAAATCTTCTTTATTAAGGAAACCAAACATACATTGAGCAAAGTAAAAACAAACTTAAGATAAAAATAAAGCTATCTGTCCACATTAAAAAAGAATAAGAGTCAAAGAAAATCACATTAATTTACACTACCTGTAGAACAAATTAGCAAATGTTGTGACCATCTGTGAAAGACACCAGGGCCACATAAGACATGGAATTATTTAATGTGTTAAATCCATTTAAAATGTTTGTATCCTGTTAGTTCTAACATAATTACTATGTTAATTTCTGTGTGTTTTGCATATTAAACGGGACACACTCTGGGAAGCTAATGGCCGCTATGTCAGCTTTTTATTAAATCACAAAATAAACATGCACAATCCTGCTTCTGAAGGTAATTAGTTTAGCATTTCTGCCAGAGTTTAAATATTGGGTACGCTTTGAAGATTTGACTTCCGTTTGGAGTGGCAGTAAGCATGTGCTGGCTGCTCTGTGGCTCTCCCGAGCCTTCAAAAGGCGAGCACTTGAAACTGGAGAGAATACAAAAATTAGTTTTTTCTCTTTTACCTTTTAAGTTTGAGCATTTCAGTCATATAAAGTAGCCAGAAGACGTTAAGAGCATACCCTCTTTAGACATATACTATGTATGAGTGGATGAGGCAGGAAACACAAAATCTACTTTCTCAGTGTAGAGCTGTCAGCCTGAACTTGGGATAAGATGTGCCAAGTATGTCCAGATTGCAACGGTGTTTAACAGAAGTCCCAGGAAAAAGGGGTAAAAGTCTTCAGTTACACTGATTCCTGGGTGAATATTCACACCTAATGAAGAAACAAGAAAATAGAACATTTTAAAACAGTAACTAAAACAAAAGGTAAGGCTGTGGTCAGCAGTGGGCTCTCTTTATAGTTCCTCATAGCTTTCTTCCTTTTTATCACTAACATCGTTCACTCAGCATTTTGGCATGGCCTTCAGGTTTAGGTCTGTGATTTGGGGAAGTATTATACAACATGAGGGATTCAGAAGATATAGCCTGTTTTTGTTTATTTTTTAGAAATTATTTGGTGAAACTTTTAATTAAATTATTAATTAATTAACTAACTTTTCCTCTCCATAACAGCTTCCCTTCCCTCCTCTCCTCCCAGTCCCTTCCTCTCCCTTTCCCTCCCCATCCTTCTGTTCTCCCTATCTCATGGTATATACTCACTTATTTAGACCTATAAGATATGATAAACAGAATGAAATCTATACACCCAAAGAAGATAAACAAGAAAGAAGACCCGGAGTAAGATGATCAGTCCTCGCTTAGAAAGACAAATGGGATGGGCATTGGATGTAGGAGAAAACAAGTAACAGGACAGAAGCCTACAGCAGAGGGCCTCTGAAATACTCTACCTAGCAGTGTATCAAAGCAGATACTAAAACTCATAACCAAACCTTTGGCAGAGTGCAGGGAATCATATGAAAGAAGTGGGAGTTAAAATGACATGGAGAGAATAGGAGCTCCACAAGGACCAAATATATCTGGACAAAGGAGTCTTTTCTGAGACTATTTATCCATCCAAGGACCATGTATGGATATAACTAGAACCTCTGCTCAGATGTAGCCAGTGGTAGCTCAGTAACCAATTGGTTTTGCCTAGTAAATGGAACAGGGACTATTTCTGACATGAACTCAATGGTGGGCTCTTTGACCTCCCTACCCCCCAAGGGAGAGCAGCCCTGATAGGCCACAGAGGAGGACTTTGCAACCAGTCCTGAAAATACCTGATAAAACAGGGTCAGATGAAAGGGGAAGAGGTCCTCCCCTTTCACTGGACTTGGAAAGGGGCAGGGAGGAGATAAGGAAGGGAGGGTGGGATTAGGAGGGAATGAGGGAGCAGGATACAGCTAGGATTCAGAGTTAATAAAATGTAACTAATAATAAAATAAATAAAGAAACAGATAAATAGATAGATAAATAAATGAAATAAATAAATGAGATAGATAGATAAATAGATAGATAGATAGATAGATAGATAGATAGATAGATAGATAGATAGATATTAAAAGAAAAAGGGAAGACTCCCATGGATATCAATCTACCATGGCATATCAGGTTTAAATACAATTGGCAAAACTTTTCCTATTGTGGCTAGACAAAGCAGCCTATTTAGGGAAAGTGATCCAAATGCCCTCAATAGAGTCAGAGACCAGCATGCTCCTATTGTTAGGCGTCCCACCTCAAGAGCAAGCTGCACAACTGTCCCATGAATGCTCTCTGTTTGACAAGTCAGTCTCTTTGGGCTGCTATAGGCCCTGGTTATTTGATTCTGTATGTTTTCTCGTGTGTTCATTGACCTCTCTTTCTATCTTCTACAATGCTTTCTCCTTTCTTCCACAGGATTCTCCAAGTTCCACCCAATATTTGACTGTGGGTCTCTGAATTGTTTCCATTAATTGCTGATGAACTAGAAACCCAGTGCAATGGCACTGAGGGTAACCCTAGCTAAGACTCCCAGCAATGGGCGTGAGGGAACCATCTGTCACCAGAAAAGACTTTCAATGGAGGGACTGGGACACCAACTCAGCCACAATTTGTTCTGCCTACAAGATGTCAAGGTAAAAATAGAGAAGAATTTGAGGGAATGGACAACCAATGAATGGCCCAACATGAGGCCCATGCCTTGAGTAGACACCTGTCCTTGTCACTATTAATGATATTCTGCTATAAGTTCAGACAGAAGGCTAGCCTAACTGTCATATGAGGTTCTTCACCCAGCAACTGATGGAAACTGATGCACAGACCCACATGGACTATTTTGTTTTGTTTTCTTTTTAATTATTAATATTTTATTATAATTTATTCACTTTGTATCCCAGCTGTGGCCCCCTCCCTCATCTCCTCCCAACCCTCTCAGTTTCTTTTCTCCTCCCATGCCCTTCCCCCATCCACTAATAAGGAGGACCTTCTTTCCTTCCATCTTACCCTAGCCTATCAGGTCTCATCAGGAGTGACTGCATTATCTTCCTCTGTGGCCTGTTGAGGGGGGAGGTGATCAAAGATCCAGCCACTGAGTACATGTCAGAGAAACCCCTCTTCCCATTACTAGGGAAACCACTTGAAGACTGAGCTGCCATAGGCTACATCTCTGCAGGAGTTCTAGGTTATCTCCATGCATGGTCCTTGGTTGGAATATTATTCCCAGAAAAGAACCTTGTTCCAGGATTTTTTTCTTTTTTACTCTGTTGGACTCCTTGTGGACCTCCTGTACCCTCCAGGTCTTTCTATCTAAACCTTCTTTCATAAGATTCCTTGCACTCTGCCTAAAGTTTGGCTATGAGTCTCAGCATCTGCTTTGATATCCTGCTAGGTAGAGTCTTTCAGAGGCCTTCTGTGATAGGCTGTTTTGAACATAAACATTTTTGTTTTGTTTTGTTTTTGATTTTTGTGTTGTTTATTATAGTGTTTGTTTCTTCATTGGTGGAAAATTGCTGTTTTGACACTTTTGTTGACTTAAAGCAACTTCAGCTCCTTTAAATTTACTTTGTACCATTTTAGGTATTTTCCTTTCACTTCACGTCTTCATTCCAACTATTTTGAATGTAATACCAATTCTTTCATATCAGATTGAAATCCAAGTGACATAATTGAGTTGAAGAACAAGATATTGCTCAGAACATTTGCTACCTGATTTACGTTCATATAATCTACATATATTTAAGCTAAAATTGTGTTATTTATTTATAAGTCACAGTCTTTTATGAAGATACATATATATTTCTATTTTTATAGGTGACAAGAAAAAATGAAATTCTTTTAGACAATCTTAGCTTTTAAATCCAAAGATAAAATATTTGTAGTAGCATTGTACTATGAACAAATCTTGTTAAATATTATGTGTTCCTAAAGTAATTTTTTAGTCTATTAATTTTATATTTTATTTTCCATGATTAAATAATGTTTATTTTGCCATCAGCTATAAATTATTTAAAAAATTATTTTATATGTTTTCCCCATTGGTCTTGCAAAGAAAACATGAGAGATAATGTCAGAATAAGGGTTGAAAAGGGATCTACAAGTTGAACTACCTGGAATCTAAAACAGTGACAGCAGCTTGGGCTATAGAGTCAGTGACAAATCAGCCTGCACTATGAAGTGAGACATTGTCTCAACAAACACAGTGGATAGCAAGTGTATTACCAGTGTTATCTAGTAACAAACTAAGAACCAACTACTAACTATCATCTATGCAGAAACCTTTCCTCAGATGGTGGCTTTGTTTAAACTGTTGAATAGTCTGTACATTCCTTCCCTCCATCTGATTTCGATACAAAATAGGCCATGACTGAGAGATCAAGAGGACAACTGGGCCTCTGTTAGGCATTTTTACAGGACACAGCTGACACAGAAAGGTTTCTGTGACAGAAAACATGGGTTCCATTATGATGAAGACCATGAAGATCAAAATCATGTAACCGAACACAAACATCACAATTAGCCTAGTCGTGAGCCCAAAAAGTTGTTGTCCTCTAAACCGGATTTCTGTCTGAAATCAAATATTGACTAGTTATGACTGCCCTCATTTTCATGGATGGATTTCGACAATTGGTCACTCCAACCAAGATACACACCCCAAGATACACACTCCTACACATATGACTTGTTCTTTCTCTTACTGCTGCACCCCATACCTGTGCCCTTTGCTTTTGTCACCTATCAATAGTTCTGCCTCTCCAGACGCTACTCTAAAAAGTAAATTCTTTCACCCAATTACCGATTGCCTACCACCATTTCTTCTTCATTTTCTTCAGGTTGTTTTCATTTGAAAAAAAAAAAAAATCTCTAAAATGCAACAGGTGAACATAGACCTTCCAAAGAGATTTTTATCTCTAATGCCAGATATGAGGTTAAAATTTTTAAGGGTTTATATAAAATCCCTGCATGAAAATTTCCTAAAGCCTCTGCATACATAAAATGCTTATTAATTTTTGTTGACTCTAGAACATTATCGTTTTCAACAAGGATTCCCCTCAGCTATAATAAACCAAGCCTTAGGAAGGATTCCCTGAGTAGATCCTGAAGATGCATGATGAAGTCGTTTCAGGATGATTACACACAGGAATTCCTCATGTCTCCAAAGTACTTTTTCATACCTTTCACAGGACCATTTCACACTCACAATTTATGTATTTACTTATTTATTTTTATTTTTTACAACTTTGTGAAGGCATTACTTACCTGTGCAATTTCTTGACAAATAAAGCATTGTCCTTAATACTAAGGAAACTTCTCTTTGCAACAGATAGAGACCCTCAAAGAAAATCACCACAACCAATCAAAAAGTTTCTTATTCCTTAAATATCAGTGGACTAATTCATTTTAAACAATTGCTCATTTCATTGTCCTTTCAATGTTCCCTTGAATTATCATGAAATATCCAGTTTGCTCCTATATCTAATTTATTTAGGAATCACACTTGCCTTCTTGCAATCAATTAACATTTTTATAAAATTTTATTTATTTATAATTATATTATAATTCATTCCCTTTGTTTCCCAGCTGTAGTCCCTTCCCTCAATCTCTCTCAATCCTACCCTCTGTCCCTCTTTCTCTCCCATGCCTCTCCATCATTCACTGATAGGGGAGGTATTCTTCCCCTTCCATCTGAAGCTAGCCTATCAGGTCTTATTAGGACTGTCTGTATTGTCTTCCTCTGTGACCTGGTACAGCTGTACTCCCCCCAGAGGGAGGTGATCAAAGAGCCTGCCACTGAGTTCTTATTAGAGATAGCTCCTGTAGCCCTTCCTCAAGAACCTACTTGGAGGCTGAGCTATAATGGGCTACATATGAGCAAGGGATCTAGGTTATCTCCACACATGGTCCTTGGTTGCATTATTTATCTTTGCAAAGACCCGTGGGCCCAGAATGTTTGGATCTGTTGGGCTGATTGTGGAGCTTCTGTCCCTCCAAGCCTTTCTATCTCCTCATTGTTTCATAAGATTCCCTGCACTCTGTCCAACGTTTCACAACGGATCTCAGTATCTGCTTTGATACACTGCTGCGTAGAGTCTTTCAGAGGTCCTATGTGGTAGGCTCCTGTCCTGTTTCCTATTTTCTCCCACTTCCAATGTCTACCCCATTTGCTTTCTGAGTATGGACTGAGCATCTTAACCAGAGTCCTCCTTTTTGATCAGCTTCTTTAGGTATACTGATTTTTGTATGTTTATTGTATATTATATGTCTAGTATCTACTTATAAGTGAGTATATATCATGTGTATCTTTCTGCTTCTGGGATACCTCACTCAGGATGATCTTTTCTAATTTCCATCATTTGCCTGAAAATTTCATGATTTCCTTGTTTTTAATGGCTGAATAGTATTCCATTGTGTAAATGTACCATAATTTCTATATCCATTCCTCCACTGAGGGACATGTGGGTTGTTTCCAAATTCTGGCTATTACAAACAAAACTGCTACAAACATGCTTGAGCAAATGTCCATGTTGTATCCTTTCACAAATTTTGGATATATGCCTAGGAGTGGTATAGGTGGATCTTGAGGTAGCACTATTCCTAATTTTCTGAGAAAGCGCCAGATTGCTTTCCAAAGTAGTTATACAAGTTTACATTCCACATGCAATGGAGGAGGGTTCCTCTTTCTCCACATCATCTCTAGCATGTGTTTTCACTTGAGTTTTTGATCTTAGCCATTATGATGGGTGTAAGGTGAAATTTCAGGGTCGAATTAACATATATAAATATTTTATCCAGAGCTTTCCCTATCTATGCTACACTAAGGAGCCCTTGCAGATATACTCCCTTCTAAAAAACTGTGAATAAAATTAAAGGTCACTCTTGCAAAAATGCACAGCTTTTATTTATGTCTCTAAGCCTGTTGTTGAAAGACCCCTGCCTCACCCTAAGTTAAACATAGCTAAAGCCATTTTGTGGGACACCACTGTTTTGAGAAACTCTGTAGGCTAGGTGGGGAACTGGAAAATTACTGAGAAACCCAGCTGTGTCATATCTACGGTCAGGCTGCCCCAGTCGAGCTAAAAACAGTTTGTGTTAATCACCCTCATGGGATATCTGTGAGACTGTTCCAGTTGAGATAGGGGTCCTAAGAAAAACAACAGGTGGCGGGCCAAGTTAAAGGGTCATCATGACCGTCTCGACCACCCAGTTCCTGGAATCCTGGTGTCCCTGCCAAACTCTGACTCAAACTGTGGTCTCATGTAAATGTACCAATCAGCCCCCTGTAACCATGCTTCTCGCTTCTGTACCCGCGCTTCTGCTCTAAAACCCTATAAAAACCCCAGCTTTCCACCTAGGGCGCGCACAAGTCCTCTGAGAGACTTGTCGCCCCGGGTACCCGTGTATCAAAATAAACCTTTTGCGGCTTGCATCGGAAGGCTGGTTTCGCTGTTCCTTGGGAATCGGGGTCTCCCCATCTAGAGAGACTCTACCGGGAGTCTTTCATTGTCATTGCAACAATTTTTGTTTATTTTTGTCAATTTTTACTATTTTTTCTTATCTGTAAATATTATTTTCCAAAGGTCTTTGATTATATTTCATAGATAAACTACTGGCAAACTTCCTAATGGTGGCCAAATTAGAATAGTATTGAGAGTAAATTTGGGTTGGATTTATACATGGAGATCAGAGGATCAAGAAGAGCATACATAGGGAAACTGTGATCAGGATGTATTGTTTGAGAAAAGAACTTATTTTCAATAAAAAACACTTTAAAAAGTTGGTTTGGGGACAGAGAAAATTTATGGGAAGAGAAATAAAATAAAGGTATAAAAATTAAACCAAGTAGATATTTATTTCCCTCTTACTATCTTAAGTATACTTAATAACACTGATAGAAAATGAAAATCGGAAGCCCTAAAACACTGTAGGCTCCTGACATTGAGTGACTTCCTGATTTTAAAAGAATCTGGTAAACAAAAGCTCTCTGAATACCAGTGACAGTGTGATTGCAAGTACTAAAAAATGTTACATATTTCAAAAAGGCCTATTTCACTATGTGAAAATGTCACGGGTGATAAAAATCAGATTCATCTATATCTGCTGTCTTACAAGCTTCAGAACTTAAACTGACTTATAATCATTGCTAATGTTTTCTGTTCAATCATATGCTTGTTAACTCTGTCATGTTATTTTCTGCTGACTTAAATATTCATCCTTGTAATGCACTTACTTCAACCATTTATCTCTAGATCCTTGACAAAGTGTTAGAGGACTCAAACTTATTACAAGTGGAAGTGATGTTATAGGTTCTACGAGTGGATAGCATGATGGGTAAAATTCTGAGGCTGAAACATGGGTGATATATTTTAATACATTTTCACCTTAGGAGAACTTTCTGTGGAGAATCTTCAAGTCAAATTGCTCTCCCAGCATTTATCAGGTGTCAATAATTCTTGATCTAGGAGTGGGATTTTGACACTACTCCTAGCTGTCTTTTTTTCTAATAGAGAAGACATGAGAGACTTGCTTGAACTTAAGACACAAGAAACTACTTTATTAACAACAGGACTATGGCCATTCAGATATCAAATCAAACAGTAAATAAGACCACATGATACTAAAGTGGTTTAATAGTAGAAAAACTAGAATCATCCAAGAAGGAGGCAGAGCATGCAATGAATAAAAGGGTTTTACAATATATACATCTGACAGAGCTTTAATGTATAGATTATGACAAACAAATCCCAATAATGTGGATGAGAAAGAGAAACATTTATTCACTGGGGATGAGCTTACAAACTGGTGCTATTACTATGGAAATCTGTTTGAAAGCCCCTCAAAGCGCAGTCTCTACTCTGTGACCCAGATTTGTCACACTTGACAGTATACCCAAAGAACTCTGTATCCTACTACAGGGATATATGTTCATGTGCATTCATTGGTGTTCTATTCACAATAACCAGGTAATAGAAACAGCCTAGATGACTATCTACTCAGGGATGGATAATAACAATGTGGCCGATTTACACAATATCAGTGGTCTAGGGGAGCAGCATCAGGGGAAAAGATTGGGAGGAGATGAGAGAAGAGACCACAGCCAGAATACAAAGTAAACAAATTGTAATAAATAATAATTAAAAGTTAAAATTATAATATGAGATTATAAAGTTCTCAAGTAACTGGATCGATCTGAAAGCATTCAACCTGAATGAGGTAACATAGACCTAGAATGGCAAATATCACATGATTTCTTTCATTTGTGAAGACTTGCTTTGAATTTAAATTAGTGTGTTCCATTTGGAAGACCCATAGAAATGAAGAAATCAGTAAATGTCCATGAAGGTATAATTTCAATGGAAAGAAGAAATGAAAAGGTATGAAGGGTTAAAGGGGGAATAATAAAACAGAAAATTTTCATTGGGTTTGGGGATAGGAGGCCAGGGTAGAACATGAACATATTTGAACTTTTATAAACTAATACAATGTCTGAATTCCTGTGCATAAATAGAGCTATGTACATATTATTTAAATAAATAACATCAATATTTTGCTAAAATTTTTAATTTTTTATGTTAATTAGTTTATGCATTTGTATCCCGGCTGTAGCCCCCTTCCTCCTCCCCTCTGAATCCCACACCTCCTCCCTTATCTCCACCCATGCCGCTCTCCAAGTCCATAGAGAGGGGAGGTCCTCCTTCCCTTCTATCTAATCTGCATAGAAAGTTGACTAACTTTCTATTACTATGAAGGCACACACACACATACATATAATCAACTTGCAAAGAAAAGTGATATATTTGTCTCATGGTTTTAGATGATCCAGTCTATGCTTTGTTGGCCTTTCAACTTTGAGTCTATGATGGGGCAGCATACCACAGTGTATGTATCAGGGGAAACCCACTCACTACTTTTTTTTCTTTTTTTTTTTTGACTTTTCTTTTTATTATTATTATTATTAGTTACACTTTATTCATTTTGTATCCCCCACATAAGCCCCTCCCTCCTCCCCTCCCGATCCAACTCTACCTCCCCTTTCTTCATGAATGCTCCTCCTCACTTCCACTGATAGGGGAGGTCCTCCTCTCCTTCCTTCTGATCTTAGTCTATCAGATCACATCAGGAATGGCTGCATTGTCCTCTACTGTGGCCTGGTAAGGCTGCTCCCAAAATCAGGAGGAGGTGATCAAAGAGCAGGCCAATCAGTTTATGTCAGAGGCAGTCCCTCTTCCCATCACTATGTAAGCCACTTGGACACTAAAAAGCCATGGGCTACATCTGTGCAGGGTTTCTAGGTTATCTCCATGAATAGTCCTTGGTTGGAGTGTGAGTCTCTGGGAAGTTCCCTGTGCTCAAGTTTTCTTATTCTGTTGCTCTCCTTGTGGAGTTCCTGTCCTCTCCAGCAATTGGTATTTCCCACTTCTTACATAAAATTCCATTCACTCTGCCCACCAGTTGGTCATCAGGCTCAGCATCTGTTTTGATAATCTGTAGGGCAGAGGCTTTCAGATGCCCTCTGTGGCAGGTTCCTAGGTTGTTTCCTGTTTTCTTCTTCTTCTGATGTCCATCCTCTTTACCTTTCAGGATGGGGATTGAGTGTTTTACTTAGGGTCCTCTCTTTTGCTTAGTTTGTTTAGGTGTATGGATTTCAGTGTGTTTATCCTATGTTGTATGTTTATATGAGTGAGTATATACCGTGTGTGTCTTTTTGCTACTGGGACAACTGACTCACGATGATCCTTTCCAGGTCCCACCATTTACCTGCAAATTTCATGATTTCCTTATTTTTCATTGCTGAGTAATACTCCATTGTATAGATATACCACAATTTCTGCATCCATTCTTCAGTTGAGGGGCATCTGGGCTGTTTCCAGCTTCTGGCTATTACAAATAAAGCTGCTACAAACATGGTTGAGCAAATGTCCTTTTTGTGTACTTGAGCCTCTTTTGGATATATGCCTAGGAGTGGTATGGCTGGATCTTGAGGAAACTCTATTCCTAGTTGTCTGAGAAAGCGCCAGATTGATTTCCAGAGTGGTTGTGCAAGTTTACATCCCGACCAGCAGTGGAGGAGGGTTCCCCTTTCTCCACAGCCTCTCCAGCATGTATTGCCATTTGAGTTTTTCATCTTGGCCATTCTGATGGGTGTAAGGTGAAATCTCAGGGTTGTTTTGATTTGCATTTCCATAATGGCTAATGAGGTTGAGCATTTCTTTAAATGCTTCTCTGCCATTAGATATTCCTCAACAGAGAGTTCTCTGTTTAGCTCTGTTCCCCATTTTTTAAATGGATTACTTGGTTTGCTGCTTTTCAGCTTCTTTAGTTCTTTATATATACTGGATATGAGTCCTCTGTCAGATAAAGGGTTGGTGAAGATTCTTTCCCAATCTGTAGGCAGTCGCTTTGTTTTGATGAAAGTATCCTTTGCTTTACAGAAGCTTTTCAGTTTCAGGAGGTCCCATTTATTGATTGTTGCTCTCAGAGCCTGTGCTGTTGGTGTTCTCTTCAGGAAGTTCTCTCCTGTACCAATGAGTTCTATGGTATTCCCCACTTTTTTTCTAGCTGATTTAATGTGTCTGGTTTTATGTTGAGGTCTTTGATCCACTTGGATTTCAGTTTTGTGCAGGGTAATAAGTATGGATCTATTTTCATTTTTCTAAATGTAGACATCCAGTTAGACCAGCACCATTTGTTGAAGATGCTATCTTTTTTCCATTGTATGGTTTTGGCACCTTTGTCAAAAATCAGGTGTCCATAAGTGTGTGGATTTATTTCTGGGTCTTCTGTTCGGTTCCATTGATCCACCATTCTGTTTCTATGCCAGTACCATGCAGTTTTTATAACTGTTGCTCTATAGTACAGCTTAAGATCAGGGATGGAGATACCTCAAGAAGATCTTTTATTGTAGAGGATTGTTTTAGCAATTCTGGGTTTCTTGTTATTCCATACGAAATTGAGAATTTTTCTTTCCAGGTCTGTAAAGAATTGTGTTGGCAATTTGATGGGAATTTCATTAAATCTGTAGATTGCTTTTGGTAAAATAGCCATTTTTACTATGTTAATCCTGCCAAGCCATGAGCATGGGAAATCTTTCCATTTTCTCATATCTTCTTCTAATTCTTTCGTTAGAGACTTGAAATTTTTTTCATACAAGTCTTTGACTTGCTTAGTTAGGGTTACACCAAGGTACTTTATGTCATTTGTGGCTATTGCGAAGGGTGTTGTTTCCCTAATTTCTTTCTCAGCCCTTTTGTCTTTTGTATACAGGAGTGCTACTGATTTTTTTGAGTTAATTTTGTATCCGGCCAATTTGATGAAGGTGTTTATCAGCTGTAGGAGTTCCCTGGTAAAGTTTTTGGGGTCACTCATGTATACTATCATATCATTTGCAAATAGTGATAATTTGACTTCTTCTTTTCCAATCTGTATCCCCTTGATCTCCTTCAACTGTCTTATTGCTCTAGCAAGGACTTCCAGCACTATGTTGAAGAGATATGGAGAGAGTGGGCAGCCTTGTCTTGTCCCTGATTTCAGTGGGATTGCTTTAAGTTTCTCTCGGCTTAGTTTGATGTTGGCTATAGGCTTGCTGTATATCGCCTTTACTATGTTTAGATATGTGCCTTTTATCCCTGATCTCTCTAAGACTTTAAACATGAATGGATATTGGATTTTGTCAAATGCTTTTTCCGCATCTAGGGAGATTATCATGTGTTTTTTTTTTCTTTCAATTTGTTAATATGGTGGATCATATTTCCGTATATTGAACCACCCCTGCAGACCTGGGATGAAGCCTAATTGGTCATGGTGGATAATATCTTTGATGTGTTCTTGGATTCGGTTTGCAAGAAATAGAAGCGGTCATCAAAAGTCTCCCATCCAAAAAAACCCAGGACCAGATAGCTTCAGCGCAGAATTCTACCAGACCTTCAAAGAACAGTTAACACCAATTCTCCTCAAACTATTCCACAAAATAGAAACAGAAGGAACATTACCAAACTCATTCCATGAAGCCACAGTCACCTTGGTACCTAAACCTCACAAAGACTCAACAAAGAAAGAGAATTTCAGGCCAGTCTCTCTTATGAACATTGATGCAAAAATATTTAACAAAATACCCACTTACTTCTATAAAAGGAGGCAAAGCAGAAGAAGGAGGTAACATGAATCAAGCCCTTCTACAGTGCTCCCTCACTGGCCTCTCACTAGTCTCCACCTCTTAATGCATTCAGCGCCTGTCAATAGAAGCACCTTGAAGGCCAAATCTTTCATACTGAGCCACTGGAGACCATTCAAGACCTAACCAACAACAAATTTTTGCTCCTACAGAGGGTAAAATCTACGAAACAAATAATAATAATAATAAAGACATTTCCACAAGTCATGTGAAAAAATAACACAGCAGTGATATAGAGATCATGAAAAGTATTGTACTTGTATTTGTTTGTGAAAATGATTTGGAAACCATAAATAAAGAAGAATCCTGACTTACAAGATCCTGAAAGAAGTGGCTTCAGGCACAGGAGAGAGGGAATGAAAATATGTCTCCACACTGTCCAATAGTCAGTCTTGTGTTCTATTCAGAATCTCTGCTTAATTTTTTCTTATCTGTGATTAGAGTGGACACTTGCAGATATACTTTTAATTTGGGAATCCTTTAAATGTTGGTTTGTGTTTGTTAAGTTAACACAGACATAGCCTTGTCTGGAAGGAAGATATCTTAATTGAGGAAATATCTCCACTAAGGCTGGCTTATAGATAAGTCTGTGAAGTATGGTTTGATTGATGATTGATAAGGGAGGGCCAGCTCACTGTGAGCATTGCAATGCTTGGGCTATACTTAAGTGTGCTAAGAGAAAGCAGGCTGAATAAGCCACTGGGAGCAAACCAGTAAGAAGCACTTATCGTTAAGTGTTTCTCTGCCATTCGATATTCCTCTTTCAAGAATTCTCTGTTTAGCTCTGTTCCCCATTTTTTAATTGGATTACTTGGTTTGTTGCTTTTCTGCTTCTTTAGTTCTTTATATATACTGGATATTAGCGCTCTGTCAAATAAAGGGTTGGTGAAGATTCTTTCCCAATTTGTAGGCTGTCTTTTTGTTTTGATGACAGTGTCTTTTGCTTTACAGAAGCTTTTCAGTTTCGTGAGGTACCATTTATTGATTGTTGCTCTTAGAGCCTGTGCTGTTGGTGTTCTGTTCAGGAAGTTGTCTCCTGTGCCAATGAGTTCTAGGCTGTTCCCCACTTTTTTTCCAACTGATTTTGAGTATCTGGTTTTATGTTGAGGTCCTTGATCCACTTTGACTTTAGTTTTGTGCAGGGTGATAAATACGGATCTATTTTCATTTTTCTGCATGTAGACATCCAGTTGGTCCAGCACCATTTGTTGAAGATGCTTTCTTTTTTTCCATTGAATGGATTTGGCTTCTTTGTCAAATATTGAGTATTCATAGGTGTGTGGGTTTATTTCTGGGTCTTCTATGTGGTTCCATTGATCCTCCTTTCTGTTTCTATGTCAATACCATGAAGTTTTTATTACTGTTGCCCTGTAGTACAGCTTGAGATCGGGGATGGAGATACCTCCAGATGATCTGTTGTTGTACAGGATTGTTTTGGACATTCTGGGTTTTTTGTTTCTCCATATGAAGCTGAGAATCTTTTTTTCATAACCAAACCCTCGGCAGAGTGCAGGGAATCATATGAAAGAAGGGGAGTTAGTATGATATGGAAAGAATAGGAGCTCTATAAGGACCAAATATATCCAGGCACAGGGTCTTTTCTGAGACTGACACTCAACCAAGGACCATCTATGGATATAACCTAGAACTTCTGCTCTGATGTGGCCTGTGGTAGCTCAGTAACCAAGTAGTTTTCCAAAGTAAGGGGAACAAGGACTATTTCTAACAGGATCTCAAGGGCAGGCTCTTTGACCCCTCCTCCCCCCAGGGGAGGAGCAGTCCTGTTAGGCCACAGAGGAGGACTTTGCAGCCAGCCCTGAAGATACCTGATAAAACAGGGTCAAATGAAAGGGGAGGAGGTCCTCCCCTATCAGTGGACTTGGAAAGGGGC
This sequence comes from Psammomys obesus, assembly GCF_907164565.1. Lineage (NCBI taxonomy): Eukaryota > Metazoa > Chordata > Mammalia > Rodentia > Muridae > Psammomys > Psammomys obesus. The sequence goes on from NW_026596034.1 coordinate 18,004,535, forward strand.
AGGGAGGAGAGCAGGGAGGGAGTGTGGCGTTGGGGAGGGAATGAGGGAGCTGGATACAGCTGGGACACAAAGTTAACAAAATGTAACTAATAAGAAGAATAAAAAAAAAAAAAGAAGCACTTATTGATGGCCTGTTCTTCAGTTTCTGCTTCATTTTCCATCAGTGACAGAATATGACCTCAAAGTTGTAAAGTGAAATAAACCCTTTTCTCCTCAAGTTGTTTTTGGTCATGGTATTTTATCATAAGAATGTAAAATTTAATTAAGGTGCCCTATTTGTTGCTTATTGAGGAGTGACTGCACAAAAGACTTTTTTCTATTCCTATAAATCCACATTGTTGTGGAGGGCAGAGGGGTATGTGTGCCTATAAGCACCAGGGAAAATAGGAATGTTAAACACGAAGAGTTTCCTCTTCAAAGAAATAGATGCACAAACTATGTCTGCCAAAAAGTCTTGGAATAGACATATTTAATAGCCTAGTGACTTCTGTGTATTTCTTCATACCGGAAGCAGCATCAGACCCTTCCCCTGGCTCTTAATATGACAAGTAGTCAACCTATAGAAGCCAACTTTATGGAAGTGGTGACATGAACTTTGAAAAGCATTTCAATGTAACAATATTGTACATTTTATTTGTGCACATGACATTTTATTACATCAGGATACTTTTATCCAAGTTGTACTGAACTTAAATTAGCCTAATATAAATTGTTTGGCATCAGACTCTCAAACTATGAACCAACACTGGCTTCTGAGTTGTGCTAATCTAGACTTAATCTATGTTCTTGCTCAACACATATCAATACTCTGCTAGGCATGGTGATTGCAGAAACCACTACACTGTCTGGTACACTACATAAGCACAGTAGATTAAGTTAGAAGACGAACACATTTCCAAGTTTCATCTATCTCCATGCTTGTCCCATACACTAACATATTCTTCCATTAACTAAAATACACTACAAAAGGACCAGTTGCCAATGCAATTTTCTTATGAGCTATTTGATATTCATTTGGTTCTTCCTTTGTTTTAATTCTTCCTTCCTTCCTTCCTTCCTTCCTTCCTTCCTTCCTTCCTTCCTTCCTTCAATCCTACCTTCCTTTCTTCCTTTTCTTCTATTTTGAAACAGGATTTCTCTGTGTATCCTTGACTATTTTGGAATTTGTTCTGTAGACCACGCTTGCCTTAAACTCAGAAATACAACTGCCTCTGCCTCCTAAGTCCTGGGATTAAATGCATGTGCTCTTACTACATGGCTTCTTCCTTTTCTTCTCCTTCTTCTTCTTCTTCTTCTTCTTCTTCTTCTTCTTCTTCTTCTTCT
>NW_026596034.1:18005867-18058209 GCF_907164565.1 Psammomys obesus
TCTTCTTCTTCTTCTTCTTCTTCTTCTTCTTCTTCTTCTTCTTCTTCCTCATCTTCTTCTTCTTCTCCAACTTCTGCTTCTTTTCTTCTTTTTCTCCTTCTTCTTAATCTTTTTCTCCTCCTCCTTTTCCTTCTCCTCCTACTCCTTGTCTTTTTACTAGTATTAATGCCAAACAGTGGTCATAAAGTTAACCAATAGTGAGCCCTTTTTGGCTAGAATACCTCTGGCTGCAATTTTCAGTCTCCTACCATGGAGCTTTCTACAAAGCACATGTTCCATTAGGAACTTCTAATAAGTTTCCATCATTCTTTCATGATTCATAAAAAAAACTTTTTAAAAGTTCATTTCTATGGAATCCATCAGTATTTTTTATAAGATACAGGTAGAAAATGTTTTATTAATATTAGTTACCTCACTGTTTCTGTTTATATTATTGTTTTTGAAATATTATGATAGCTCTTTGAGAAATTAGTCTGTTGGTATAATGTTCTTTTAAAATGTATACTCCTTACCCTTGTTAATTCAAATGCTGATTTCCTCACCCCCAACTCTCTGGTTTCAATCTGGATATTGCATTGTGATACTCATTATAAGCATCCTATCTCAACTCTTGTATAAACAGGACAAAATAAAGCAACTAGATACAGTGTTGTGCAATGGAAGGAGCCAGAGGACAGGAAAGAGGGGAGGAGCTAGAGAGCAAGAAAGGAGAAGGAGGAGAATGGGTGGGAGGAGAGCGAGGGAGCAGTGTTGGAGGAGGGATCTTGGAGGACATGGATCATGAACCAGACCTAAGATTTCACAAAAGGCAAGTATAATGTGAGAAATCTAAATGTTAGGAAACTGAGGGCTTGGAGGTTTAAGAGGGAATAAATATTGCCCAGTATTGTGTTCTAGGTTAACTAAAAACCCAGTCTCTGTGTGGTGATTTGGTTATACAGCTGTTTAAGATTAACAACAAGAATTACCAGAAGATAAACCAATAATAAATATTAATTGCCGCTTACAATATTATTCCTTATAGATTACTGAAGACAATCGACTAAGATAGTACTATGTCTATTCTTTTACATTTTAAGGCATTTTATTCATACTGACTCTTTGGATCTGTAATTCATTACTCTCACTATCCTTTTATCATTCATTTCCAAAGTGTATCAAGGAAAAAATGAAAGTGACCTTTTTTAGGGTTTGTTAGTGACCCCATCTTTACTATCAGAAGTCCCATGTTTATCATATTTGCCCATAAAGCTTGATAGCACTGTGACTTTATGCTCTGTGGGAGGTTTGAACATTTGACCTATTATGAAATGCTAAACTCCATAGGACTAGATTGTATCCCAGAACTCTCCCTAAAACTTTCAATGAATACCTACTTCAAGAAAATTTAAATTTGATGGCAATCAGTATTGAATAAATTTCCTTTTCTCCTCTACCTTTTTCTTTAATAAAGAAAATCAATGTGCTGTGATTCTTTGGACTTCAGATTTATCAGTTCAAAAATAATTGTGTAATATCTCCAAATCACACAAGCATTTTAACACGGAATAAAGTAATTATTTAATATTATATAACACTTTATTTCAGTGCTTATCAGCTTTAAAATTAGGAAGATTGTTTATTCTATATTAACTCTAGCATCTTTATGGACAAATTTAAAATAAAAACTACATACATCCAATCTTTTATTCATTTTGTAAATTGAATTAGAAAATACCTCTGAAACATCAGAAATAATCCTCAGCCCAAACTCATGCTTCAACAAGTATAAATGGTTGACTTTATTATTGTTTGCTCTCACTGTTCTTATTGGTCAATTACAATACCAGCTACAGGGTAGGAATTAAACAAATACTATTTATGATTGCAGGTAACACTCAAGTTGATTATTTGCTTAGGCACAGGATAATCTTGTCTGACACTGGTAATCAAAATAAAACAACAAATTACACCTGCTTCCAAATAGAGTTTACAATATAGACAACAAAACAGACATTAAGCATGGAATTTTATCATGTATATTAAGTATATATAATGCAGAGAGTTGCATACTGGTTTGGTCCTATGAGACACACTGATCTCCCTTTACACAATCTGGGTCAGAAATGCTATCCTACAATATAAAAACATTCTTAATTTATTAATTTTTCATTTATTACAATTTATGCACTTTTTATCCCAGCTGTAGCCCCACCCTTGTCTCCTCCCAATCCCATCCTGCCTCCCTCTTCTCTTCCCATGACCCTTTTCCAGTCCACTGATAGAGGAGGTCCTCCCTCCTTTCCATCTGACCCTACTCTATCAGAGCTCATCAGGACTGGCTGCATTGTCTTCCTCTGTGGCCTGGTAAGGCTGCCACCCCTCAAAGGAAGGTGATCAAAGAGCCAACTACAAAGTTCATGTCAGAGACAACTCCTGTTCCCTTACTAGGGAACCTGCTTTAGATACTAAGCTGCCATGGGCTACATTTGTGAAGGAGTTCTAGGTTATCTTCATTCATGGTCCTTGGTTGGAGTATCAGTCTCAGAAAAGACCTCTGGGCCCACATTTTTGGTTCTGTTGGTCTCTTTGGGGATCTCCTGTCCTCTCTACATCTTTCTATATCTCTCTTCTTCCATCTGGTTTCCTGCACTGTGCCCAAAGTTTAACTATGAGTCTCAAGATCTGCTTTGATTCACTACTGGGTAAAGTTTTTCAGAGTTCCTCTGCAGTAGGCTCCTGTCATATTCCCTGTTTTTTTTTTTTTTTCCCTCTTCCTATTTCTATTCCATTTGCCTTTCTGAATGAGGACTGAGTATCTTCCCCAGGGTCCTCCTTCTTGTTTAGCTACTTTAGGTGCACAGATTTTAGGATGTTTATCCTGTATTATATGTCTAATAACCAATTCTGTAAATGAAAGGACTGTGTTATCAAAGTAAAGCCTATAAAGTGGGAACGTATCTTTACCACACCAATATCTGACAGAGGGCTAATATCCAGAATATATAAAGAACTCAAAAAGTTAAACACCAACAAATCAAGTAATCTAATTAAAAATGGGTACATAAGGATTATGGCACTCTGTCCAAAGTTTGGCTTTGAGTTACACTCTCCTTCCAAACCCTTGTGGGTAGAGTCTTTCAGAGGTCCCCTTTGAAAGGTTCCTGTTCTGTTCTTTATCTTCTCTTACTTCCAATGCCTATCCTGTTTGCCCTTCTGAATGAGGATTAAACATCTATTCTAAGATCCTTCTTGCTGTTTAGCTTCTTATAGCTATAGATTTTAGTATGTTCATGCAACAGGAACTCCACAGGGAGAACAACAGGGTCAAAATATCTGGGCTAATGGGGACCTGCAGAGACTGATTCTCCAACTAAGGACCGTGCATGGAGAGGACCTAGACCCCTGTTCAGAAGAAGTCCATTGGCTGCTCAGTTTCCAAGTGGCTTCCTAAGTAAGGGGGATCAGGGGCTGTCTCTGACATGAACTCAGTGGCAGGTTCTCTGATCACCTCTCCCTGGGAGGGGGTGCACCCTTGCCAGGTCACAGAGGAAGATGATGCAGCTAGCCTTGATAAGATCTGACAGGCTAGGGTAAAAGAGGGGGAAGTCTTCTCCTATGAGAGAAGAAAGGTCATAGAGAGAGAAGAGGGAGGATGAATGAGACCGGGAGGAGACAAGGGAGGGCCCTACAGCTGTGATACAAAATGAATAAATTGTAATATATAAATATATGAATAAAATTAAATTTTAAAAAATGGGATACAGAGTTAAACAGAATTCTCAACAGAAGAAGATAGAATGGCAGCAAAACACTTAAAGAAATGCTCAACATCCTTACTCATCAGGGAAATGCAAATCAAAATGACACAGAGATTCCACCTTATACCCATCAGAATGGCTAAGATCAAAAATTTAAGTGACAACACATGCTGGAGAAGATGTGGAGAAAGGGGAACTTTCTGCCATTTCTGGTGGGGATATAAACTTGTACAAAGACTTAGGAAATGAATCTGGCACTTTCTCATAAAATTAGGAATACTGCTACCTCAAGATCCAGCTATACTACTCCTAGGCATATATCCAAAATATGTTCAAGTATACAAGAACATTTGCTCAACTATGTTTGTAGTAGCTTTATTTATAATAGCCATAATTTGGAAACAACTCAGATGTCCCTCAATGGAGGAATGGACACAGAAATGTGGTAGTTTTACAGAATGCAATACTATTCAAGAATTAAAACATGAAAATAATTAAAAATTTGTTTCATTTTGTTTCATTTTGTCTTTGTTTTTAACCACTAGGGAAGGATGAATTTAAAAAGGGAAAGAAAAAGAATTCCTTCCTTGTGGATCATATTTTAAATTTCTCTTTAAGTTATTGTGGGACTGTAATGGTTCAGGATTAAGAAGGAAGGATCCAGGAGATCTTCAATCCTGGATATCTCTGATGAGAACAGAAGGAGTTAGCTCCCTCCTTCCTTGCAAAGTTGCCTCAAAAAGTCAGCTGCCCCACCATTAACAGTAATAAGAATTTATCACCTGACAGTTATCAGACTTCTGTTTGACCTTGTAAGGACCACTCCCACCAGAGAACTTACAGCCCATGAGTATACAAATGAAGTATCTTCTAATACCCCTGCCCTGTCCAATTGCACATGGGTACACAAACCTTACTCCAGAGATTCTGCTCTCCTCCAGAGGAGCATACATATGCGTTTCTCTTACTGACACTATCTCCCTAGAAAGCTGTTTCTCATGTACCCCAAGGGAAGATGAATAAATGGGGTGGCAAGTTATCATTTGCTTTTTCTCTAAGTTGATATATTTGTTTTACCACAATGGTAGAAAATGATTGTTCATCTTTTTTATAGGTAATATACCATTTTGACCAGTTACTGTTTTGACCCACTCATAAATGTTCTGTTCTGCAGCAAGTAAACCAACTCAAACCAATATACTTCTGTAATAACCATTTACATGAAAGGCACACTATGTAATTTTGTACTTTCTAAAAAAAACTAAGACTTTTAAAAATTTATTTTATATTTAATAAAATTCATTCACTTTGCATCCCAGTTGTAGCCTCTTCCCTAGTCCTATCCCAATCCTGTGCTCCCTCCCTCTTCTCCTTCCATGCCCCTCCTCCAGTCCACTGATAAGAGAGGTCCTCTTCCCCTTCCTTCTGACCCTGCCCTATAGGGTCTCATCAATACTTTCTGCATTGTTTTCCTCTGTGTCCTGGTAAGGCTGCTATCCCCTCAGGGGATGATGATCAAAGATCCAGGCACTGAGTTCATGTCAGAGACCGTTCCTGTTCCCCTTACTAGAGAACCTACTTGGAGACTGAGCTACCATGGGCTACATCTGTGCAGGGGTTCTAGGTTCTCTCAATAAATGGTCCTTGGTTGGAGTATTAGTCTCAGAAGAGACCCTGGACCCAGATTTTTTGGTTGTGTTGCTCTCCTTGTGGAGCTCTTGTCCCCTTCAGGTCTATCTTCTCCCCTGTCTTTCATAAGATTCCCTGCACTCTGCCCAATATTTGGGTATGAGTTTAAGGATCTCTTTTAATACTCTGTTAGCTAGAGTCTTTCAACAGACCTCTGTGATAGACTTCTGTCCTGTTTCTTGTTTTCTCCTTATTCCAATGTCTATCCATTTTTCCTTTTTGAATGACGATTGAGCCTCTTACCCAGGGTCTAAAATAGAAACAGGAAGAACATTACCAAACTCATTCTATGAAGCCACAGTCACCTTGATATATAAACCTCACAGAGATCCAACAAAGAAAGAGTATTTCAGGCCAATCTCCCTTATGAACATTGATGCAAAAATGCTCAACAAAATACTTGCAAACTGAATCCAAGAACACATCAAAGATATCATTCACTATGACCAAGTAGGCTTCATCCCAGGTATGCAGAGGTGGTTCAATATATAGAAATCCATCAATGTATTCTACCATTTAAAGAAACTAAGACATTTTTAATCACTAACATCATTGCATAAAAATCTAAAGAAATTATACAATAAAATTATTAATAGAACATCAATTACTCTATGCGTATTCCCATTAGAATGAAAAATATATATTAATAGATTTTGTTTATAAAAACATTATTTTCATGTGTAATGACTAATTAAGAAAGAACACAAAAATTAAAAATATAATTTATAATTATTTCCACACTCCATTGCTAGCATCTTTCTGTATTTCTCTCCTATCACTTTACTTTTTCTGCATTCTTCTTCTTGTTTCAACTAACTCTCATAAATTTCTGTATCTAGTTTGACAATGCTTTGGTATCATGCCTTTGTCCTGTTAAGTTAAAAGACTGGTGTGGTGGTGTGCTCTTCTCATGCCAGCTGTAGGTAGACTAAGGCAAAAGAAAGTTTGAGCCAGTCTGGAAAAGACTGTATGTGTCAGGACAGCACGGCTACACAGTGAGACTTTATATAAACAAATAACCAAACAATCAATCAATCAAACAAACAAGCAAATAAGTCTGTTTTCTTGGTTTCCCTGAAAACTCCATTTCCTGGTATTGAACAATGTTCTACATGTGAGAAAAAGTGAAAAGAAATATAATTATTATTTTAGTCCATACAATGGCATCACTTTATATTCATTCCTATTTGAAGAGAAGTATAAACCTAACAATTAACTGAAATTATTCTGTGTGTGGTCCTCAGTACTACAGTGAAGTGTTGTCAGGTGATTCATCTGGAATGACTCCCACTAACTCCTCTAAAATAAAGTTTTCAGTAGAATTAAATGAGGCTTATCGGATAACATACAAAGTTGGCATAAAAAGACAGTGATGGGGTAGAAAAGGGAAGAGGGAGATGATGGAGGACGAAAAAGACTGAGGTTAAGGATTCTCTTGAGGTACAAAGATGTATAAAAAGCTGCTCTCTAAGAACAGTATTGGGAAACCTATAGTATCAGATTTTTCATATTTTTCATTAAAACTGTAAAATTATAGATTTTTTTCTGAGGACTAGTTAAATTACTACATCTTCTCAGTAAATGCAAAATCTAAAAACACAATCATGAAGACTTTTATCTAAACAACAGGTTCTCAAACAAATAGACTTTGGGTTTTTTGTTTGTGTTTGTTTGTTTTGGTTCATAATCCAGAGATATTCTTTACATCTGGAATAAAGGGAACCAAGAAAAAGAAAGAAAGAAAGAAAGCAAGAAAGCAAGAAAGAAACAAACAAACAAACAAACAAACAAACATGTAGCCAGACATGGTTATATATAATTATAGATTTCCATTTAATTAACCAGTCTTGGGTTAAGAATGGTGAATCACGTTTATGCCAAGTTTGGGGAATGGATCCCTACCTGATGATAACCAGTGCCAGAGACTAAGAGTGGGAAGTGCAGGATCATGTAATTTATGATCCCATAAAGTTAGAAGGCCACCCCAGACAAAACTACATGTGTTCTGACTGAACATGAAAGATTCATTTGAAAGCCTCAAGGCCACATGTCTTCCTCCTCTTCCCCATTGTGTGGGTACTCAAAGAAATACAATATTTCCCACACCTCTAGATTTTATAATCTAACCACTTTTCAATTTACGAGGTTAGTGATCTATCAAACTGTCTGTGCTTTTTCAGCCTCAGATCATTTTTTCATTTGAATGAAAGGTTTCTAAAAGGCTCAGGCAAGTCACTTTTACGTGGAATATGGTATTGTATTTCTCACAGTAGCATGCAGGAAGCTGAGGTAGGAGATTTAACATTAATGACATGCTTTAACCTAGTCTGTAAAACAAGAAAAGCTTCCAGCTCAACTTGCATTTTGTTTCTACCAAATTCTACTCATTTAAATGCTTATTTACTTATCTGCAGACATACCTATTCAACAACTCTAATGGCAAAATATTCTATTCTTGAAAATACCCTGTGTTGGTAGATTGATAAATAGGTACATACATAGAGTATAGACAGTTTTATTTTTCATGAGAGAAATATTGGTTTTATGTGATTCAAAATTTTCCCACACATTCATGAAAAATAAAACTAATATTGCCAAGGTGTATGAACTGATTGCCCTGCTCTTTGATCACCTCCCCCTGAGGGGGAACAGCCTTACCAGGCCACAGAAGATGACAATGCAGCTACTCCTGATGACACCTGATAGGCTAGGATCAGAAGGAAGGAGAGGAAGACCTCCCCTAACAGTGGACTTGGGGAGGGGTATGTGTGGAGAAGGGAGAGGGAGGGTGGGACTGGGAGGGGAGAAGGGAGGGGGTCATGGGGGGATACAAAGTGAATAAAGTGTAACAATAAAAATTAAAATACAGATTTTAGTAGGTTTATCCTATATTGTATGTCTATATGAGTGAGTATATACCTACCGTGTTCATCTTTCTGCTTCTGGGATAGCTCGCTCAGGATGATCTTTTCCAGATCCCACCATTTACCTGCAAATTTCATGATTTCCTTGTTTTTTATTGCTGAGTAATATTCCATTGTGTAGATATACCACAAGTTGTGCATCCATTCCTCCACTGAGGGGCATCTGGGCTGTTTCCAGCTTCTGGCTATTACAAATAAGGCTGCTACAAACATGTTTAAGACCCCTGCACAGATGTAGCCCATGGCAGATCAGTATCCAAGTGGGTTCCATTGTAATAGGAACAGGGACTGCCTCTGACATGAACTGATTGGCCTGCTCTTTAATTTCCTCCCCCTGAGGGGGAAGCAGCATTACCAGGCCACAGAAGAAGACAATGAAGCCACTCCTGATGAGACCTAATTGCCTAGGATCAGAAGGAAGGAAAAGAAGTCCTCCCCTATCAGTGGACTTGGGGAGGGGCATGCATGCAGAGGGTGGAGGAAGGGAGGGATTGGGATGGGAGGAGGGAGGGAACCACGGGGAGGATACAAAGTGAGTAAATTATAATTAATAAAGAAAAAAATTAAAATAAAAAATGGAAAGAAAAAATTAAAAAAACAAATATTGACCAAAAAGTGACATTAATGTAAAACAAAGGCACAAAACGTCATTTGATGTAATATGGACAATTCTGAAGGTTAAGTCCCTGAAATGCATATGATATCAACTTAGCCATCTAATATTAAGGAAAGGCACAGCAGCAGGTTAAAAGCTTTTCCCACAGCCAAGACAAAAACAAAACACTGGAAGGTGAGGAATGGTGTGGTTCTGGGAAGGGAAGAAGTAAAAGGATGGGAAAGTTCCTTGGAAATTAACTAGAGCCTAATTGCAAGCCATAAGAAAGGACATCAATGGCCTTAAGCTGTGACCCATGATACACAGACAGAGCTGCAATGTTCTTCCTGATTGCCTATCACTCCACGTGTACACAGGGAGATGTGTTTGAAGCTACACTTCCAGACCTTAAAACACACTTTCTCTTATGCTTGTGTCCCTCTCTGAATCATAGGAGAACACTTATCTATGAGCAAATCTCTATTTTTGAGCATAATATCTGAATAGTTTTAAGTACTCCATCGAAAACACTTAAAATTAAGACGTCTCTTCAAACAAAATATTCTTCATATTTAAAAGAGTTATGTAGAATGTCTATTTGCAATTATTGACATGACTTATAGAGTTACTATAATAATAATAATTATTATTATATTATTTTATATATTATATATTTAATATAATTATATTATAATTATAATATATTATTATTATTATTATTAAAAGGATATCCTATATGTTTGCTTTTGTCTATGAAGAGAAAAAAGAAAGCAGACAATAGAAAGAGTTCTAGTACATTATGTGTTTAGACTATTTCAAAGGCTATGCTTAAGTTTGCTGTTAAAATATTTATGTTGTTTAATTTTTAAGGTTTATTAATGGATTTTTATTTGAACAAATGTGGTTTACATTTTAAACATGAAAGTGATTTTGGATAGTGAAAACTATGATGTAAGATATAAATAATGAATAATAAATCATAAGAGACAGAATTATTTTTCCAAAACCAATTGGTTACACAAAATTTCACAGTGCATTGAAAGAGAGAGAATTAGTGAAGGAAAAAAATTTAATGGGTTCCATTTGGATTAGATGCATATATGCAATAATTATTTGTTTTAAAAACAATGATACAGAAGTATAATTTTATATAGTAATTTTACTACTCAGTATTCTAAGACATAAAACTAAGATGGGGAAAATGTCTTATTTAATCTTACAATAACACCATGATTTTGTTATTTTCTTATTATCCCAAGTACAGAAATTGTTATTTGCCAGAGTAGGGCTGATAAGATCAGAAGAACAACAATTTAATTCATAATATATTTGCTTTTATATTGTAAATATCTTTCTTAAAATAAAGTGGGAAGTTTTGGCCAGAAAGAAATATTTAATACATAACTAGTATTATATGATGAATATCAAGGGATAGTCTAGCATATCATTTTCTCATAAAAATATTGAAAGATTACTAGAGTAACAATATACTAACTGAGCACGATAAAGACGGGAGTAAGAGCTATAAGTCAAAGGTAGATGTTGGCATAGTCAACAGGAAAGTTTATTGTCTGGTTTTTCAACCATGAATCTTTCAGTGGGTCTTATAATTGCACCAGATAAGTTTCAAAAGTGGAAAAATAAGAATGCAGGCTGCAGATATTCATAATCTTACAAGTATGCAAATTCAGACAGAGGTTATTATGGAAACACCATTATCTGAGGAGACCCAGTCTAAATCCATCCTTTCAGCTACCAAGTTTTAAGAGCCCTTTCATTGGTAGGTGAAAAATAAGGTATATTTTATTGTTCACTTAATGCCAAAATTGAGCAATACACAATCATTTGGTCATTAAATAAAACCCATTGGCTGGAGAACACAAGTATTTACATCGAATTCTAAGGGAGAAAAATTAGCTAGTTATGTTTTCTCAGATTATTATCAAATCTGACCAGGTATAATTAAGATAAGTCAAGTATTTCATCCTTGCATCAGTGTAGGGAAATGGTAGATTGAGGTTCTCATCTTTATTGTTGAAGTTGTGCTAAATGTTAGGTGGCATGTTTTTGCATGAGATAAAGGATGACTCAAATGAAACTAGAAAAACCAAGTTACCACTTGTATTGTTAGTAGGTCTTATCAGCTTATAGGCTGCATAAAAAAAAATATTTATGCCTTTAAACAAGAAATCCCCAGCATAATGCCTGTAACTATATTTGTCCCATTGGCTTTCCTGGGATTCTATTTTCTAGATTTTTTAATTAAATTTTTATTTTTTATATTAATTACAGTTTATTCACTTTGTATCGCAGCTGTAGTCCCCTTTCTCCCCCCATCCCAGTCCCACCCTCCCTTGCTCACCTCCTCCTATGCCCCTCTCCAAGTCTACTGATAGTGGAGGTCCTCTTCTCAGGTCTCATCAGGACTGGCTGCATTGTCCTCCTTTGTGGCCTGGCAAGGCTGCTCCCCCTTCAAGGGTAGGTGGTCAAAGAGCCAGCTGCTGAGTTCATGTCAGAGACAGTCCCTGTTCCCATTAGTAGGGAACCCACTTGGATACTGAGCTGCCATGGGCTACATCTGAGCAGGGGTTCTAGGTTATATGCATGAATGGTCCTTGGTTGGATACTTTCTAGATTTTAAGTCAGAATGACATTGCTTCTTCTGACCTTAAGGAAGATTTGGACTTATCCATGTGTATCATTGTGATACCACAATGGAGATTTGTCACCAAATTAAAGAATGAAAAGGCAGACAAAGCAAAGTCTCAGAATTCTGCCAAGTTTTATTGAAAACACTCAAACCTCCGCAGATAGGGTAGACGGCAGGGAGGAGAGAAAAGGGAAGAATGATTTTCCCAGTAGAAACGGGTTCCAGCAACTACCCGAGTTTGTCTGGCAGAACCAAAATTTGTAGATGTTTAGGGACAAGATCGGTTCTTTCTCCTTCAATATAGGTTTGGCTAGGCTATTAGAGAATCAAGAAAAAAAAAAAAAAAAAAGGCCTCCAACTCTTTGTTTTGTAGAAGTAAATGGATCAGGAAATCTGTGATCTTCTGAAATGCTTAAGTGAAAATACATTAAACTTCCCCAAGCCTCTTTTTACTGTCGGTCTGAGCGCTTGGGACCAAGGATCTGTCTGTCACTTAGTCGTCAACGGCAGAAAGATATTCCTTTCAGTAACTTCATATTATAAAAAAAAAAAAAAACAAAAACAAACAAAAAAAAAAAAAAAACACCAGATTGGCTCCATTTCTTTTAAGAACTCTGAGGAGAACTAACCTAACAAGCAACTTACCTTTGTGAAAATAAATGAGTTTGGGCTAGTAAGATAGCTCCAAGGGCAAAAGGTAAGTGTAGCATAAGCCTGCTCACCTGAACTAGATATCCAGAATACACAAAAAGCCAGATGCAGTATTTCACATTTGTAAACACACTATTACTATGGCAATATAGGAACTAGAGGCAGGAGTCCTACTCAGAAGTATAAATGTTGTTTTCTATTTCCCCAGAAGAAGGGATGTGGTGAAAGCCGTACCCAGGCTTTACAAATAGATGGCTTTGGCTGAGCCCAGAGCATTTCTATCTGTGTTCTATCTCAGAAAGTTTCTTGACTATGTACAATCTAATCTTCTGTTTACCTGGACCTTAAAGGCTTTAGTTCCCTGCCTCTCTCTCCTAACTTAGGCCTAGAAAGTTTTCAGCCTTTGAGACTTACTGCTGAATAAGCTCATCCTTTCTAGCTCTTTCTGAACTCTGGCTGCCAGGTTCAACTCAGTTGTTCTGGCTTAAATTTTTCTCCAAGCTGACTTATTTAAATTGGCTCCTCTCAGCTTCTGAATGAATTCATCAGCTTGACAAAACTGCCTCTTAACTCCACGAATTGGACTGCACTGACTGTGCTGACAGCATGAACTGGATGGAACTGAAGGGAATAGCAGAGAATTGAGCAGACTGCCCAAACTCAACTGAGCTCAACTTCATTCAACGTAAATGTACTGAACTGTTGAACTGCAATGACTGAACTCAACTCTACAGAGTAGAGACTTTGTCTAACTCTCTCTTTCTCTGAGCTTTTCTTAAGTAGCTTCTTTCTCATAATACTTGAGTGAGCATCTCTTATTTCTGACTCATTCTGTCAAATTGTTGTTTGAGTCATCATTTTGTTTGAGCCTCAGTTAGATTTCATGGTTTGGGATTAAAGTTGAATTCTAGCCAGAGGAATTAAAGGCATTTGTCTGTATTCCAGCTGTAGCACACAGAACTAGAAGGTCTTGGGATATGATCCCTTGCCAGAGCAACCATGCTGCTGGAATAAAATTCCTCTACTGGACAGTTTTTCTTGAGAACCATAGGACAAGAGACTCTCTTGTATATATAAATAAACATAGGGCAAGAAAAACTGCTTCAACCAAATAGAAGGAAAAACCCTAAACCTTAAAGCTCTCATCTGACCTCCACACAAATGTTGTGGTATGCACTTACCAAAAATCTCTCTCTCTACCTCGCTCTGTCTCTCTCACACACACACTAATAGAAATAATAATAATAATAATAATAATAATAATAATAATAATAATAATAGATATTTGAAATAAAAAAGAAATGTGAGTTAGAGTGAGTCTCTACAATGTAAAAAGTTATATTTTTGCCAAATTGTTAAATTTAAATGCATATTTAAAAATGTATTTTCTTCCGGTTTCCTGATTGGCCAGAACAGGGTGGGTCATTTTATTGAACCACAAAACTCTTATTGTGAGAATAATTAATATTCAAGGCTTCTGTGTTACAGAATTTAAACCTAAATACAATAACAAATGCAGGGAGACTTATTCACTCTAACACAGGTTCTAAAAATTTTCTGATTAACACAAGGTTTTGCTCCTTAAAACTTAATGTATTATGTGTGAATTCAGAAATCATGACCACACAAAAGTTAATTTATTATCACAACTACTTTCCAAGTTAAGTACTTTTTGAGCTCACTATTGATTCCATAGTCACAATACATCTACCACCTCAATGTCTAATTCTCTTCAGAAATCCATTTTACCCTTTCTTCACCCATGTCTTTTTTTTTTTTCATTTTCTTCTTTCTGCCAAAAGTGATGTCCATGGGAAAGTAGATTTTCATGAAACAATGTATTTACCCTACATATGGTTTTAAAGGTATTTTTGAAATCAACCTTTCAGATATTTCCACAATTATGTACAACTTTGCAGATTCCAAAGCTAGGGTAGAAACTGCCTGTAAACATTTTGCTAATGTATATTTGAACCAATAAGCACTTAAAGATATTCTGAGGCAGATATAAATCAATTAGAGACACATGACTTAACTATTTGAGGCTTATCATTTCTAAATACAATGGTAAAAGAAATAATTAGAAAATTAAAGTTATATTTCATTTCACATATGCTAATTGGAAACTTTCCTGACCTCTTATTTTTGCTTATTTCAACTAACAGCAGCATCAGTCATTGCCAGATGGCCCCAAGCACAGTGAGATAGTTCAGAAAGAAAGGGGGAACAGAGAGGGCTTTAAAATATTGTCTAAATGGTTTAGAAAAAGTCAGGAAATTATGGGAAATAAGTCATTTGTGTTGGCTGACACAAGAAATCGGTCCTAGGGATCAAACATCTGGACATTGCCAGAGTTGCAAATTGACAAATTTTTAGTCATGGCCTCCCTGAGTGTAAACACACCTTCTCACGAAAATCAGAATGAGATGGACTGGGCTGGGCCCTATGCACAATGCACTGAGTTGGAATACTACCAATTCTTTAGTCCCCCAGTTCAGATGATAAAGTTTGTTACCATTTTCGGTTTTTCTGTATTTGAGTCTGTATATTAATCTAACTTTAAATCTTATGAATTCTTCTGAGTTCTACATAAGAATACACTCTGTCAAAGCATCAAAAGTTTATAGTCATTGCCCGTTCTCTGTTAAGTCAATGGAAGTTTTTCATTTACTTTGAAATGTCTTTAATCACTCATGAAAGGTGATGCTAAAAGAACAATTTTAATAAGTCACTAAGTTCTCCCAGTCTGCACATATTCTTGACATTACAGGAATATTGCTGTCTGCCATCTGTGCAGATAAAATTTGGATTTTTTCGTTCAGGGTCAGTTAAAATGTGCTTAAGCTCTGATGTATATGTAGGCTTTGATTCTTGTTCTAAAACTTCATTTTATACTGCTTGAAATTTGAAGAGGATGCACTAAAATCTTCTCTCCTCCATGGCTGACATATTATATTAATAAAGTCCAAAAAGCAATTCTTTTCCATAGTAATTGGTTGCTTCATTTTTATGACAATATAAACCTAAGACTTTCCCTTTGGTTAATGTTTAATATAGACCATGATTGTGGAATCATTTAAGAATCCAGGAAAGTGAGTATATACCATATGTGTCTTTCTGCTTCTGCGTTACCTCACTCAGATTGATCTTTTCTAATTCCCAGCATTTGCCTGCAAATTTTATGATTGCCTTGTTTTTAATTGCTGAGTAGTATTCCATTGTGTAAATGTACCATGATTTCTGTATCCATTCCTCTGTTGAGGGACATCTCTGTTGTTTCTAGATTCTGGCTGTTACAATTAAAGCTGCTATGAACATAGTTGAACAAATGTCTTTATTGAATGGCATCTTTTGGGTATATGCATAGGAGTGGTATAGCTGAATATTGAGGTAACACTATTCCTAATTTTCTGAGAAAGCAACAAATTGATTTTCAAAGGGGTTGTACATGATTAAATTCCCACCAGCAATGGAGGAAGGTTCCCCTTTCTCCACAATAAGACGATATTAGCATATAATATAAGATAAACATAATGAAATATATAGTCTTAACGAAGATAGACAACAGGAGGACCCTAGGGAAGATGCTTAATCCTCATTCAGAAGGGCTAACAGGATAGACATCAGAAGTATATGAAAGAGGGAACAGGGCAGGAGCCTTGCACAGAGGACCTCTGAAAGGCTCTACCCACTAGAGTACCAAAGGAGATACAGAGACTCATAGCCAAAATTGTAATTAATTAATTAATTATTTTTTAAAAATTTAGGAAAATTGTTAGATGCACTAAGTACAGAAGAGAACGATAATGTGAGACTGTTGTGTTCCCCAGTATCTTAATGTAATAATTTAAATCTCATTATCACTCACATTATAACATCAAAACAAATGTGTAACTACTTAAAAATAGAACTGGATTGTAAATGTAGGTCAATATTGTGACAAAACACATAAGGCTGCAGAAACATGAACCAATAATATTCACCAATTTTTTTACAGGGGCATAGAAGTTTCTATTTTAACTGTGAGTTATATATGGTACTTCGGGACAAGAGCAGCTGAAGGGAAAAGATTTAATTTAATTACAAATTACAAGCTAGTACATATAGGAAACAATTTTATATTCACAGGAAACACCTAGGGATGTTTTCTTTTTTCTCGGATTCAAAGCTGATCACACACAACAGTATTCAAACAGATTTGTTGTCTTCACATGTCTAGAAGATAGACTCACCGCCACATGAACTTCCCAGTCTAACTACCACCTCTGGCATGCTAATATCTGCATTTCTTATATTCTAATTACTCTGAAGCACTTGTCTTTTTTAGAACTTTCCCCCCACCTCTTCTAAATTTTTCTCGGTTCTGAATTCTCTACATGATATTTCTGTCTGTCATTTTAAATGTAAGCCCTTACTTATTTATCAAAAATCATTGAAACACTACTTTCTTAGTGATGTCTGTTCTTCGCCACCTCTAGTGAACCTCATCTGTTTCTAAAGTCAGCTTTTATACTATATCCTTTCTTCCTGGTAGATTGAGCTTCATAGCTTTAAAGCCATGTTCAGGAGAAAAGATAGAATAGAATAGATTGGATTTTTTGACATTCAGAAGACTAAAGAATAAGAAAAAGCATTTGTAAAAGGAAATAATTAAAATTATATATTGGGGATTTTTTTGCTAAATAAATAGCCTTAGTAGCACTCCATAACTCCAAAATGGAACTATCTGATTGGTGTGTTGTACTGCATCATGATATTTTTACTGCCTATGTGCATTCTCTAATATTATGTTAGGAATCTGAAATAGACACAGTAAAACTTACTCTATGAACTTCTTCCCGATTTAAATTCTATAATGGAGTATTGAATAACCTCTCTAAACATAGTAAGAAACCCTTCAGTAAATATTTTGGTAATCAAAAGTAAATAAATTCTATGATCATAAATTTTAGCTTCATATATTTTATGAAGACAGTTAATTTTGAACTGCATTTTCAATATATTGTAGTCACTGATCAGTAAAAGGCCTCAGGGCACATTAAATTCTATCTAACAAATTTTAATTCCACCAGATGTTTTCTTTCAAATTCAGAATATGTGCTTCCTCACGAATGACAGAGAAGCACAGCTATCCACACTGTCTCTTCAGTGTAACTTGTGTGATAATTTCTCTCACTCATCCTCATGCCCTCTGCCAGACAACATATGCTAGAGAGGTTGTGGAGAAACAGGACCCCTCCTCCATTGCTGGTGGTAATCTAACTTGTAAAACCACTTTGGAAATTAATATGGTGCTTTCTCAGAAAAATAAGAATAGTGCTACCTCAAGATCCTGCTATACCACTCTTAGGCATATAGTCAAAATATGCTCAAGTTCACAACATGGATATTTGCTCAACTATGTTCGTAGCAGCTTTATTCATAATAACCAAATCTGGAAACAACCCAGATGCCCCTCAACTGAGGAATGGATACAGACATGCTTTTTAAAATTGCATTTGTAACTTACAAACATAAGATGATAAATATGCAACCTGTTCTATCAATAATTCAATTGTTTTTATACATCTATGTGTTTCTTTCCCCTTATCTTCTTTATTTATCTAGTTCTATGATGATTAAGATTCAGTTAGCACTACTATTTCAGTGAATGTTCTTAACTTATCTCCCTGAGGAAAAAATAATACAGTAGTGCAACTAAAACTCAAAGTAGAATATAACAATCTCTAAACAATGTACTGCACAGAGATAGGATCACCTGCTTTTGAAAATAGTAGGGTTTAGTATGGGAAATAAGAAAATGGATCCTTGGGAATCTGTTTAGTGAATTTATTGAGGATTTGTCACAAGGAACAAAAGAGTAATTTAGAATAAAGGGACTATAGAAATTCTTTAAAGAGGATTACAGATTAATGAGACCAAAAAGAAAAAAAAAAAGTATTTGATCACCTCCTCCTGAGGGGGGAGCAGTCTTACCAGGCCACAGAGGAAGACAATGCAGAAAGTCCTGATGAGATCTGATAGGCTAGGGTCAGATGGAAGGGAAGAAGGACCTCCCCTATCAATGGACTTGGGAAGGAGCATGGCAAGAGATATGGGAGGAAGGATGGGATTGGGAGAGGAGGAGAGATAGGGCTACAGCTGGGATACAAAGTGAATAAACTGTAATTAGTATGAGAAAATAAAAATTAAAATAAAAAAAGTGTATTTGTTTGTCTTTTTCCAAAGTTAACAAAACTTTTGCTTGCATGGAACATTGTCAAGGATCTTCTAACATAAAATTTTGGGGTACATAAGACAGAGAGATGTAAGTAAAAATATTGGGTAAATTCAGAAAGTCTCTGTAAAGATGACTGAACTCCCTACACCACTCTGCCCATTGCTCCAGTTCTGGATTTTTCATTTTAGAAGCTGCTCTGTGAAGAATAAAAATTCAACATATTTCTGCTTGTACAAAACCTTCATTAGTGATGAGAATCTTGTAATGATGGAAAAAGAAATATCCAAACCCAAGAAAGGTCACAAAAATTTTAATGTAAATACTTTAGTGGTGGCAAAGAGTTGATAGCTGAGATACTGACCACTGTTTAAAAACAGGAGCATGATGGATTAGGGCTGGGCTATGCAGTATTGGAATAAATCAAAATGGCACATTTCACATGAGAAAACTGAGGAGCCTTAAGAGACATTAAGTCACTGCAATTTAAAACTAGATATTTAATGGAATATAATGATTATATATACATTTAAACTAGAAACTAGGCAGGTATTGAGGCTTAAGAGATCCTTCAAAGTTATTGTAAATATTCTATGTAAAGAACTTGGTGGTACCATTAATTCTTGGTTCTAAGTGAACACTGGCATGTTCACTGATTCTACAGTAAGATGATGGATGATTTGTAAAATTACATTGCTTTTCTCCACTGAAGCTGAAACTGATTGTGATAAGAATATTTGCTACAACAGCATACAACTAGAGAAGAAGGTATAGAGTTCTGCCACGTTAAAACTCAGATGATCACCACAGGGGGGAATTCAGTCTTAATCAAAATACTCAATAAAATTTTCTACTATGTGTAAGACAGTGGAAACACAAGTTAAGGAGACTTAGATAAACTGTGCAAAATATCCAATTAATGTAGAATTTATATATAAAACAGAGAACTCTTAAAGATCAACAACAAATTATCTATCAAAGGACAAAATATTTGAACTGACTTCTCACCAACAAAAAGGAAACACTACAAGAGGAACCTGGAGATGCAGCTAAATGGTAGAGATGTGCTCAGAAAACATGAAGGCTTGGGTTCAATTCCCAGTACGTAAATAAAATAAAATAAAATAAAATAAAACAAATTACCCTCTAGTTCAAGAGTTATTTCCATTTTATTGGTACTGGATGAGAAGTTATCAGTTTTATTCAATCCAGGACCACCTATTGTATCAACTACACTGTGGCTCACGCACCATGCCTAGAAATACTAAGTCAACACAAACTGGACTCAAACAGTTGTGATGCCTAACCTTATCTGTCAAACTGACCACATGTGGAATCAAATAAACCCAAATCTTTATGAACATCTATGAAGAATATTCTTTTTTTTATTAATTACACTTTATTCATTTTGTATCCCCCCATAAGCCCCTTCCTCCTCCCCTCCCGACCCCACCTTCCCTCCCCTTTCTGCATGCATGCCACTCCCCAAGTCCACTGATAGGGGAGGTTCTCCTCTTCTTTCTGATCTTAGTCTATCAGTTCTCATCAAAAGTGGCTGCATTGTCTGCTACTGTGTCCTGATAAGGCTGCTCCCCCCTCAGGGGGAAGTGATCAAAGAGCAGGCCAATCAGATTATGTCAGAGGCAGTCCCTCTTCCCATTACTATGTAACCCACTTGGACACTGAACTGCCATGGGCTACACCTGTGCAGGGGTTCCAGGTTATCTCCACGAATAGTCCATGGTTGGAGTATGAGTCTCTGTGTTAAAGTTCCCTGTGTTAAAATTATCTTGTTCTGTTGCTCTCCTTGTGGAATTCCCGTCCCCTCCAGCTCTTACTATTTTCCACTTCTTACATAGAATTCCATTCACTCTGCCCATCAGTGGGCCATCAGGCTCAGCATCTGCTTTGACAGTCTATACTGCAGAAGCTTTCAGAGGCCCTCTGTGGCAGGTTTCAAGGTTGCTTCCTGTTTTCTTCTGGCTTTCAGAGGCCCTCTGTAGCAGGTTCCAAGGTTGTTTCCTATTTTCTTTTTCTTCTGATGTCCATCCTCTTTGCCTTTCAGGATGGGGATTGAACATTTTAGTTAGGGTCCTCTCTTTTGCTTAGTTTGTTTAGATGTACAGATTTTAGTGGGTTTATTCTATGTTGTATGTTTATATGAGTGAGTATATACCGTGTGTGTCTTTTTGCTTCTGGACAACTCACTCAGGATGATCTTTTCCAGGTCCCACCATTTACCTGCAAATTTCATGATTTCCTTATTTTTCATTGCTGAGTAATAGTCCATTGTATAAATGTACCACAGTCTCTGCATCCATTCTTCAGTTGAGGGGCATCTGGGTTGTTTCCAGCTTCTAGCTATTACAAATAAAGCTGCTAGAAACATGGTTGAGCAAATGTCCTTTTTGTGTACTTGCGCCTCTTTTGGGTATATGCCTAAGAGTGGTATGGCTGGATCTTGAGGAAGCGCTATTCCTAGTTGTCTGATAAAGGGCCAGATTGATTTCCAGAGTGGTTGTACCAGTTTACATTACCACCAGCAGTGGAGAAGGGTTCTCCTTTCTCCACAACCTCTCTAGCATGTGTTGTCCCTTGAGTTTTTCATCTTGGCCATTCTGATGGGTGTAAGGTGAAATCTCAG
Organism: Psammomys obesus; assembly: GCF_907164565.1. Lineage (NCBI taxonomy): Eukaryota > Metazoa > Chordata > Mammalia > Rodentia > Muridae > Psammomys > Psammomys obesus. The sequence continues at coordinate 18,026,978 of NW_026596034.1, forward strand.
GGTTGTTTTGATTTGCATTTCCCTAATGGCTAATGAGGTTGAGCATTTCTTTAAGTGCTTCTCTGCCATTCGATATTCATCTACAGATGAAGAATATTCTTGATTGGAAAAATTGAATTGAGGAGACATTCCTTAAATATCAGTCACATCTTCTCATGACAGCCTACTTAAAAGTATCACTAGAAATTGACCATTCTTCAAGAGTGAATTTTTTTTATTTTTTACTATTCACATCATATTCTGTAAGCCACTGTAATGAATCCTATACATATGTCCATACATACATACATGCATACTACAAAATTAAATATACACGTGTATGTATGTGTGTTTAAAAATAGTTCTGTTCATTTAGAGAACCCTGATAATATAATGAGGTTCATTTTAAAGGGGGTTTTCTTGTTGCTTTGTGTGATTCTTTTTTTATTGGGGAGTTTTTTTCTTTATTTGGGGGTTATTGTTTGGTTTGTTTTGTTTTGAAAGAAATTAAACATAAAGTTGAGTGACTAACAAAGTGTAAAATAATTTGGAAAAATTTGAGGGAGCAGAATGAATATGATAAAAATATGTCATACAACATTTCAAATAATACAAAATAATATTTTAAAAGAACACTCTTCTAGCTTGCACTCAGCACTCAAATGTAATATCTACATTATCTAGGGTTCTCCAGATAATTAAAGTAGTTCAAAGGCTGTTACTTAAAACTCCCCCCCACCACAACCCTCAGGGAGGTTTCATGTCTTATTCTATTGATGTCTTCAAGTATTTAGGAGAGGCCCACCTAAATCAAGCAAGATTCATGATTTATACTGAGTCTAAGGATATAAATATTAATCTCATCTAAAACTATTCTTAAAGAAAAACTTGTAATAACCACTCAATAGCTCAATCAAATTGAACATGAATTTAAAAGTCATATACTCATTTCAGGCAATAATTCTATAATGGAAAGCTTCTGCATCTTATCAGAAAGGAAGAGAAAGGAGCAGCCTTTACCTGAACAGTGTTATTCAAGATCTACTTACATGCATTAAATTTAGAAAAATGAATCAATGCTCCAAACATAAAAAGAGTAACTAAGACATAGCAATCTTACCAAATACAAGTTATTAGTCATTGAACCTTGAATAATTAAAGTCATTTGCAACAAACTGAACCTTTCTAGCATACTTACTAAGTACATTAAATCCAGGGTACCCCATACATCCAACAGACACCTGTCACCTGCAAATACAAACCTTTCATTATGTTCATGTAACTCAGAGTAGAGTTTATTATTGCAATCAACATTTATTATATTGTGTGACACATAAGGAAAAATTGAATGAAGTATTTTTTAATGACAAGAAACTCTCTCTTCAAAGCAACTTATTGTCTGTAAATATCTGTCTTCTATATTTGGTCCTAGCCTGCCCATATTATACTTGTAAAGTTTTATGAAAATAAAATACATTGCGTAAATGGCAACACATGGGGAGAGGTTCTGCTTAATTCATATTGGAAAGGTTGTACTCTAATATAATCCAATTGGACCATTATTTCTTGGAACATCATTCCTGAATTGTCATGTCTCTATTAAAATCTGTGACTGGCATGTGGTACTTATTTTAATAAGAAAATTATGTTCAAGATGAAATTGTAGTTTAGCATGACAAAAGCAATGCTTGGGAACTGTGAAACTTATTAGAGTGTGTTTTTTTATAATTGTTCAAGCTGAAGGGAGAAGGGGGTAGAAAAATGAGGTGTTACATATTTTCATAAAGTGAATAAGTTCACATATAACCATAGGGTAGAAGGAAAATAATGGTAAGGATATAAAAAAACATGTTAAATTGCTAGGGAACTGTGTATGTTTGGTAACAATGTGTTTGGATCAGTCTGTGGCTCACTTCTTGTTTCCTAGAGACAGAATCATTGAGAGTTCAATGAATCAACTTCTAGGTTGTACAAAATGCCTCCGCATGTGGAAGTGGTTAAGGTATCAGAGTTCATTAATTGCAAAATGGTAAAGATAAAGCATGAAGTGAATTGGTGTTTATACCAAGGACTGTAGGAATTGTTTAAAGCTTGGTTTTGTTCTTTGTTCTTATTGTTTTTCCCATTTATTTTACATAGCAACTCTACACTATTATCAACCAAATCTTTATAAAATACAACTAAGACTCAGCAGAGATCAGTAACTCAGGGGAACTGTAACAGAATGAAGTCAAACATGTATGAAGCCTACGCCGTACTTTTCCAGTAGACCAACTTTTGGTTGGGAACATGCTTTACATCACTGTTCAAAGAATAAAATTCAGAAGTGCCTTTTTCCCGAAAGGTAGAAATAATTCTTTATTTTCCAATAAAGTTTTTAGTGATCAGGGCTTTAGCTCTTTCAAGGTTTGTATACATATATGGCTGATGTCTTCTGTGCTGTTCCATGAAGTGTAAGATAGCGAGCTTAACATCGGAGGTTTGAAAACAGAAATGACCCAAAGCTTACATCTGCATAATAGCCTCTTGAAATGGAGCCTGAAGAGCACCAGATTTGAACACAACCGTATTTTGATAGACCTGCCAGGATACATTAGCTACAAAACCACTTGTCAGAACTGACCTACTGACCTGATTAGTGGCTTGGCCCAACATTATCCAGCTGGAAACTGAAGTGTGTCTGCCAAATACAATGGTCAGAGTTTTGGCATGGTTAAAATTGAGCTGTTCTTTCTAATAGAGCCTTGCTAACAGGTTCGTTTACCTCCTAGGACTACTACTTGAATGTCTCAGTAATGTCATGCTTGGTGAGGTGGAAAATATATAGGCTTTGGAGCTTTACACACTAGAGTTTGAATTGATTTGATCACTTAATAGTTTGTCAATTACAGTGCCACCTGCAGGCTCAGGTTCTGTTAAATCTATGAAGTGGGAGACAATGATCTGTCTCTCACTGAGTTGTTTTAAGCATTAGAAAAAGCACCCTGTGATACAAGGATGAAATGTTTACTGAGCTTTCACTGTTACTCACCAATATATAAAGTGTTTTTCAAAATCATTTACATTGAGAAAAGACTGCCGTACCTAGATACTATTATTTTCCCAGCTGTAAGGATGAAATATAAAGTTTAGGGCAATACAATCACTTACATTTGATGAAAACCTAAGAAGTGTCTGTAGTGTAATTTAGTATTAGCAGTCGCTCCAAATTGACCATGATTCACAGCAAGGTGTCATTGTTAGGATTTATTATCCTGTTTCTTTGTGGGACAGGGATGGCTAATGACCCATCCTAATTTCACAAAGGAGAAAAGATCATCTTGAGTGAGGTATCCCAGAGGCAGAAAGACACACTTGGTATACACTCACTCTTAAGTGGTTATTAGACATAGAACCATACTAAAATCTATAGTCCTAAAGAAACTAAACAACAAGAAGGACCCTAGGGAATAAGCTCAATCCTCATTCAGAAGGGCAAACATGATAGACATTGGAAGCAGGAGAAGACACAGGGAACAGGAGAGGAGCCTTCCACAGATGGCTTCTGAAACACTCCACTGATTGAAGTAGCAGAGGCTGAGATTCATAGCCAAACTTTGGGTAGAATGAATGGGTTTTATGAAAGAAGTGGGAGATAGAAAGACTTGGAGGGGACAGGAACTCCATAAGGAGCCAAACAGAGCCCCCCACCTCCCCAAAACAAAACAAAAAAACAAAAAGAAAAATTGGGCCCTGGGGGCCCTGCAGAGACTGATACCCCAAACAAGGAACATGCATGGAGAGGACCTAGAACCCCTGCTCAGATGTAACCTATAGATTCAGTCTCCAAGTGAGTTCACTAGTAAGGGAAGCTGGGCTGTCTTTGCCATGAACTCAGTGGCAGGCTCTCTGATCACCTACCCCTGTGGGTGCAGCCATGCCAGGCCACAAAGGAAGACAGTGCAGCCAGTCCATATGGGACCTGATAGGCTAGGGTCAGATAGAAGGGGAGGAGGTCCTCCCTTATTAGTGGACTGGGGGTGGGGCATAGGAGGATAAAAGGGAGGGAAGGATGATTGGGAGGAGACGAAGGAGGGGGCCACAGCCTGGATACAAAGTGAATAAATTGTAGTAAATAATAATTAATAAAATTATTTAAAAAAAGAACAAAAAAGTTCCAGAAAAATTGTCTATTTGTTTATATGTTATATAGGAAAGTGAACTATTCCTTGTGACTATAATGGAAAAAATATTAACCAATATACTTTTTGCTTTACAGTCTTTAGTTTTAATACACATACTCTAAGAATGTACTGAGAAAATCATTTGAACACAAAACAATCTACCATTCACTACGATAAATTGTTTTATTGATGAGATTCTTATTGATTTCCTATAGTTAAATGATTTGTTATTAACAGTAAATGTTTAAATATGAAACATATTTCTTAAAGCATAAAACAGTTGAAACACAATTTCCATACAGATTTATTTGTGTGTATGTGTCACAAGAGTGATCATGCTATTTAGATTTCTTCTTTTACAGAACCATTGTATGTTAATAAAATATCCTAAGAATATTAGTTCATCCTTGAAATGATAGCACTCCAGAGTATCATGATTTGAGAACATCCTGAGCTACCCAAAGATACTACCTCAAAAACAAAACAAACACATTGTAAAAATGTTGTACTTGGAACAAATTAAGTCAAAAGTGTAGACAAAATGAAAGGATAATGTAGCATACGTACTAAATTGGGAAAGAAGTGCCACAGGTGTCAAGAGACTCATTTGGTCAAGATTTTTCCTGATTAAGATCAAAGTTTTCTTTTCATAACTGTGATTTGGACTAAGTCCATAAAGACTACATACATATTTCATGTACATATACATGTACATCAAAGTTTCATCATCAGTTGTCTTTGTGAAATGAATGCTTCCTGATTCATAAACATACCTGCTCTTCTATAAGCTTAACATATAACTGAACTAACTCATGCTAGTTTATCCTAAGGTTTGTTCTCACTTAAAAAAATTGGTACAAAAGTGATAAGTAGGAGCAATATGCCACATGTTAAATTTTAGTGTGTTCCTGGTGTAAAGGTATTCGGTAGGATACTCACTCACAGTGCTGAACTGGGGTGAACAACCACTTCTTGCAGTTAAGTTAGTGCTGAGAATAATGGTAAGGTGTTGCTAGGTAGGGTAGTGTGCTATGTGCTACAGTGGTTACAGAAGAATGGCCCCACAAGCTCATATATTTGAATGCTTAGTTATGAAGGAGTGGCACTACATGAAAAGAATAAGGAGGTATGACCTTTTTGGGGGATGTGTGACCTTTTGAAGGAAGTATGTCACTGCAGGGGGCTTGTGAGATTTCAGAGGCCCAAGCCAGACCTAGAAGCTTGCTCTCCCTCTTTCTGCTGCCTGCAGATCCAGATGTAACGCTTTTCAGCTTTTCTCCAGCACCATTTCCGCATGCATGCTGCCATACTTCTAATCTTGCTGATAATGGACTAAAGCTGAAACTATAAGCAAGCCCCAATTAAATGCTTCCCTTTATAAGAAATGCCATGTTCATTGTGTCTCTTCACAGCCGTAGAACACGAACTTATGGCTTGGATAGGAAGTGCTAAAGCATAATGGAAACAATCATTGAAATGTGATCGATTGTGAGGGGTGTGATATAATTAATGGACTATCCAACCAATTGGATTGCATTATTTTGACATGACAGAAACTGCCAAAGTGTTGCCTAGTTAAAGGAAATAGTTTACTGGAGGCATATAGCCATTGATGTCTATAACTTGGGATGGTTCTGCTCTGGTTTTCTGTGTTATTCCTGTTGCCATTCTATCAGGGGAACAAAATTACCGTAATGAGCCCCTTTGTTTCTGTCGCACTCCAGGACCAGAGTAATGAAATAAACATGTAAATGTACTGACCCTTTGGAAACCATAAGCAAAATCAAATCTATCTTCACTTTGAATAATACTTCTTAGGTAGTTTCCATAACAATGAAAGTCTTGTATAGTAGGTTATGTCCATTTAGATGAATGTATGGCCAATAATATTTTCAACTTACAAAGAGTTTGTTGGGGTGTAACTCCATTGTAAAATAAAAGCATCTGAAATTATTAAATAGCATTTATTTTCTATTAAAGACATTAACATTTATGTATGGCTTTCCTGGTTGTTTCATAATGTTCTTGCTGTATATAGTTTATTAAAAATAAATAAAGTCTGTATGCAAAAACTATTATCTCCCACAAATCTCTAACTATAACCTGGGACACCAGAGATCTTGATTTTCATAATAAAGTTACTAAGGCTCTTTGAGTTACACTTTTCACACAAATAAAGAAATTAGGTGGTAAGCTGGTCTTAATTCCTCTTGTGTAAGTTAATGATCTATTAGAACATTATTTTGGGAATAATGTTAGAATGTGAGAATACTCTGTAGAAAAATTTAAATCTGATAACATTCAAGCATACCTTATGTGTTCCATTCTGTAGCATACAATACACAATATTCTCTCCAAAATTAATGTTCAGGGTTATGGAATTTGTTGCAGCTTCCACTGAAAATCAAGTTACAAAGATATATGATGTGTTCCTTGGTTCTAGTGCTGGAACAAGTTGATTCTATATGTAGAAATTATGAAAATGTGTCATACTGAGAGCTGTGGTAGGAATACTAATATATGGAAGGTTTACGAAAAAAAAAAAAACAAACTAGACTTCCAAGTGCAAACTGCTTTCTTCTATGCATTGGCTTAATGACTTTACACACTTGAATAGGAAACTCACTATTCAACCTGCTATTCCTCACTGCATAGGCCTCAAGAATGTTCATAAATTCAGCCTGGACATTCATAGTGAAAACAAGAACGTTGCCAGTGGTTTTGTGTACATATCATTCTCATATCACTGTTGGTTACACAATCCTGATATTTAAAATTTTCAGCTAGTTATGTAATAATCTCACTATAAGTAATGAATTATGTTTTACTGTAATTTTTGTTGGTATGTTTACAAAATATAAATAAAGTAAAGGAGTATATTCATTGGCATTCAACGTTTACTGGAAGGATGATTTAAAACAATGTCTTTGGAGCAATTGGTGTCATATCTGCATGGGTCTGCGATAGGATGGATTAACCAAGATTTTGATACAATGGCTACATAGCCAAAAATTGACAGACCACGGTCCTTAGCTTTTTGTAGCGCTCTGTGGGGTTACATAATAAAATAAAAGCAAATACATGTATCAAGCAATACTAAAAATGTCCAGAGAAATCAAATGAAGTATTTTAATTTCACTGTAGTGGATAACAACAAAACTTTAAAACAAAGTAGGCCTCACATTCAGAATCATAATACAATGTCCAATGGGGACCAAAAAATAAATATTTGGCTTATCTGAAAGAAAACTGTCTCTTTCCTTGAACTACTTTGATTTTACCACACTGAAGCAGTGTGATGATTTTTATTTCTAGTATGCAAACTTTAAGATAACTGTGTTTGGAATTTGTGGTCCTCTAAGTACTGTGGCTTACCTAGACTCAATGTCCATCTTTTAGAAAACTGACAACAATTGGCACAAAGACTTTGCCTTCATGTCATCTTTCCAGTAATTGTTGTGTGACAATAGATATATGCCTTGAACTTACTAAATAATTTTATGTTAATGAAAGACACACAGTCACATCACATATATGGTAGAATATGTTGAGGAATTATTTTATGTTCATCCTTAGGATGAAGCATTCTTGATCATGCTGGATGGTGTGTTTGACGTGTTCTTGAATTCAGTTTGCAAGTATCTTATTGGAATATTTTGCGTTCATAAGTGAGATTGGTGTGAGATTATCTTTCTTTGTAGAGTCTTTGTGTGGTTTATTTTCAGAGGGACTATGGCCTCACAGAATGAGTTTGGTTGTGTTCCTTAAGTTTGTATTTCGTGACATAGTTTGAGGAGTATAGGTGTTAGCTTTTCTATGAATGTCTGGCAGAATTCTGTACTAAAACCATCTGGCCCTGGGCAATTTGGGAGTGCGGGGGTGGAAAGTTTGATGGCTGCTTCTATTTCCTTAGAGGTTGTAGGGCTGTTTAAACTGTTTACATGCTCTTGATTTAATTTTGGTAGGTGAACTCTGTCAAATAAATCATCCATTCCCTTTAGAGTTTCCCCTTTTAAGTAAGACCTAATGATTCTTTGGATTTTTTTGGTGTCTGTCTTTATATTCTCCTTTTTATTTCTAATCTTGTTATTTTGGGTACTGTCTCTCTCTCTCCTTCAGTAAGTTTGGCTAATTGTTTGTCTATCTTGTTGATTTTCTCAAAAACCAACTCTGGGTTTTGTTGATTAAAGAATCTTTTTCTCTACTTTATTGCTCCCTTTCTAATTTATTAATTTTAGCCATGAGTTTGATCATTTTCTGCCACTTGTTCCTCTTGTGTGTGTTTGCTTCTTTTTGTGTTTCCTAAATCTATCAGGTGGTTTGTTAAGTTGCTAATATGAGATCTCTACTTTTTTTTTTTTAACGAAGGCACTTAGTACTATGAACTTTCCTCTTAGAAGTGCTTTAATGGTGTTCCATAAGTTTGCATACGTTGTGTCCTTACTTTCATTGAATTCTAGGTAGTCTTTTTTTTTTTCTTTGTTTCCTCACCTAGTGATCATTGAGCAGAAAATTGCTCAGTTTCCATAAGTAAGTAGACTTTTTGTTGTTTCTATTGTTGTTGAGGTCTAACTTTAATCCATGGTGATCTGACAAAGAACAATGAGTTAATTCAATTTCATGTGTTGGTTAAGGTTTGCTTTGTGACCAACTATATGGTCAATTCTGAAAAATGTTTCTTGCGTTGTTGAGAAAAAATAAAAGGTATATTCTTTTGTGCTTGGGTGAAAAGTTCTATAGAAATCTATTAGGTTCATTTGATATGTGACATCTGTTAGCTATATTATTTTTCTATTTTGTTTCTGTGCTGATGATCTGTCCCTTGGTGAGAGTGAGGTGCTGAAGTCTCCCACTATTAATGTGTTGGGATCAATGTGTGATTTAAATTTTAAAATGTTTCTTTTTTGAATGCAGGTTCCCTTGTATTTTTATCTATCTATCATCTATCTATCTATCTATCTATCTATCTATCTATCTATCTATCATCTATCTATTTCTAGTTACATTTTATTAACTCTGTAACCCAGCTGAATCCCGCTCCCTCATTCCCTCCCAATCCCACCCTCCCTCTCTCATCTCCTCCCTGCCCCTTTCCAAGTCCACTGGTAGGGGAGGACCTCCTCCCCTTTCATCTGACCCTGGTTTATCAGGTATCTTCAGGACTGGCTGCAAAGTCCTCTTCTGTGGACAAGCAGGGCTGTTCCTCCCTTTGGGGGTGGGGAGGTCAAGGAACCCGCCATTGAGTTCATGTCAGAAATAGGTTCCCTTGCATTTGGGACATAGATGTTCAGGATTTCGATGTCATCTTGGTAGACTTCTCCTTTGATGAGAATGAAGTGTTCTTCCCCATCTCTTTGGATTAATTTTGGTTGAAATGCTGTTATATTATTAGATATTAGGATGGCTACCCAGCTTGCTTTTTTAGTCCATTTGATTAGAAAGCCTTTTTTTCCAGCCATTTACCCTGAGGTAGTATCGATCTTTGTTTCTGAGGTGTGTTTCTTGAATGCAGCAGAATTTTGGATCTGCAACAATTGTTAGACTGTGCCTTTTTATTGGAGAGTTGAGTCCATTGATGTTGATAGATATATAATGACCGATGATTGTTAGGTCCTTTTATTGTGGAGTTGGTGGTAATAGTGTATTTGTGTGATTGTTTTCTTTTGATTTTGCTGTTGTGAAGTTATCCTGTGTTTTCTCGGGTGTAGTTGATTTTGTAGAATTGGAGGTTTTCATTTAACATCTTCTGTCGAGTTAGGTTGGTCCATAGATATTGTTTACATTTGGTTTTGTCATTGAGTATCTTGTTTTCTCAGTCTATGGTCACTGAAAGTTTTGCTGGGTATAGTAGTCTGGGATGGCATTTGTGGTCTCTTAGTGTCAGCATGACATCTTCCCAGGCTTTTCTGGCTTTCACAGTCTCTGTTGAGAAGTCAACTGTGATTCTGATAGGTTTATCTTTACATGTTATTTGGCATTTTTTCTTGCTGATTTTAATATTTTCTGTTTGTTCTCTGAAGTTATATTTTCATTATCATGTGGCAGGAGGAATGTCTTTTCTGGGCTAGTCTATTTGGTGTTCAGTAAGCTTATTGTGTGCTTAAGGGCATCTCTTTCTTTAGGTTGAAGAAATTTTCTTGAAAATATTTTCTGGGCTTTGGAGCCTGGAATCTTCTTTTTCATCTATTTTTATTACTCTTAGGTTTCATCTTTTCATGGTGTTCTTGATTTCTTAGATATTTTGTGACAGGTATTTTTCTGTTTTAATATTTTCTTAGGGAAATGTATTGATTTCTCTAATTGTATCTTCAATGCTGTATGTTCTCTGCTTTATTTCTTGTATTCTGTTGGTGATGCTTACCTCTGTGGCTCCTGATATCTTCTCTAAGTTTTCCATCTTCAGGGTTTTCTGTTTGTGTTTTCTTTATTGATTCTAATTCTGTTTTCAGGTCTTGAACAGTTTTATCCATATCAATCACCTGTTTCATTGTGATTTTCTTTCTGAACTTGATAGCCTCTATTGGTTTTGTTGTATTTTCTTGCATATATTTGAGTAATTTATTTGTATTTGCCTCTAATAACTGCATAAGCTTAGATTTAAAGTCGTTTTCCTCAGTTTTACCTACATTAGAATATATTTATACTTTTTTTTGGTGGGGGAATGTTCTGGGAAGCCATGGCATCCTGTTTTTTGTTGATTGTTTTCTTAAGCTGGCCTTTAGCCATCTACTTGTCTATAGCCTGGACTGTTTGTTCCTGGAACCTGCGCTGAAGACTGAATCAGCCTGTCTCTGGAGTCTAGCATCTAGAGTAATCTTCAGTATTATGAGAGAGTCAAGGAGAACAGAGATGACTGTGACGTTTTGGATGCAGCCATGCTGCGTTGTGTGTTCGGAAATTAAGGCATGGGGCACAGGTGCCAGGGAGGGCATGGGCACGAACCTGGGTGCCTTGGAGCGGAGGGATGGCAGACAGAAGTACCTAAGAGGGCATGGGACACAGCTGTGGGGGCCACAAGGGACAATGAGGGAGGCTTGCGCCTCAGGTAGCACCTGCCGGGAATCCTGAGCTGCAGCTTTCCCCCATTTTGGATCCATCATTCCATATGATTTTACTGTCCACCTGTTCTCCACAGGAGGCCCAGTAGAATTGTGGTTTGGATGTTGGGATTCTTTCCCAGTAATACAGACATTGCCCTGGTTGGGTGAGAGATATGATGTCTGGGTGTTGGACTGGAGGCTCCCTGGAACTGGAACCGAAGCCTGCACTCCCTCAAGTATGCCGAAAGGGCAGGGGACTCACAGTTAGTGATTCCTGGACTTAAGTAAGACCCGGCCATGAGGCTGGCTGGGGCTGATTGTCCTCAACTTCAGGGTGTCCCTCCAGTCCAGGAAGCAGGAGCTCCATAAGGAGAGCAACAGAATAAAAAAGAAAAAAATCTTTGCAAAGTGGTCCTTTTTGAGACTAATACTCCAGCCAAGGACCATGCATAGAGATAACCTAGAACCCCTGCACAGATGTAGCCCATGGCAACTCAATCCCCAAATGGTTTCCCTAGTAATGGGAACAGAGACTGTCTCTGACATGTACTCAGTGGCTGGCTCTTTGATCACTTCCCCTGAAGGGGTGTAACCTTACCAGGCCACAGAGGTAAACAATGCAGCCAGTCATGATGAGACCTGATAGATTAGGGTCAGAGTGAAGGGGAGAAGGACCTCCCCTATCAGTGGACCTGGGTGGGGGGGCATAGGAGGAGATGAGGGAGGAAGGGATTAGGAAGTTTAGGAAGGTATTAGGGAAGGGGCTATAATTGGGATACAAAGTGAATAAATTGTAATTAATACAAAATATTTTTTAAAAGAAAATAGATTAAAGACATTGTCTGGGTTATGAGGAAATGTTTGATATAGACTCCAGTATTTTTTAAATGCCTCTTAATAATTTCATTTTTTGGTTTATTTATTTATTACAATTTATTTATTATAATTTTTTCCTTATCCCCTCACAACCTCATCCTCCTTCCCTCTCATAACCCTCCCTCAGTCCACTGAGGGTCATGATCCCTTTCCATATGATCCTAACTTATCATGTATTATCAGTACTGGCTGCATTGTCTCCCTCTGTGTCTTGGTAAGTCTGCCCATCTCCCCTCAGGGGAAGGTGATCATAGAGCCAGCCACTGAGTTCATGTCAGAGACAACCCATGTTCCCTTTACTGGGAAACCCACTTGGAGACTGACCTGTCATGGGTTTCATCTGTTCTAGTTTATCTCAATGCATGGTCCTTGGTTGGAGTATCAGCCTCAGAAAAGACCTCTGGGCTTTTCAGAGGTCTCAAAAAAGAACTCTGTGGTCCTTGTGGAACTTGTGTCACCTCCATGTCTTTCTATCTCCGCCTTCTTTCATAAGATTCCCTGTACTCTGCCCAAAGTTTGGCTATGAGTCTCAGGATCTTAGATGATGTAGTTATAATATTACTATGTAATGTGATTTTACAGTTGAGCCTAGCTTCATAGTCTCAGCTTTCAGAGTGATAAACTCCAATACTAATTACTATAATAAATGTAATATTTGTTTGCCAGCTAGCAAAAGCCACTATATTTTGATAATGTAATTATTATAGTAAACCAAGTAGGTTCAACTGGAAACAACTTGACTTTAGTCTCAGACATCAAATAAAAAGACAGTTATTTTTAGATGTCAAAAAGATGCTTAGTTAAGTTTACAACAAGATGACCAACATAGTTTACTCAGTAGTATGCCTGGTAAGGTAGTGGTCTCTCATTAATTTGAGTTGATTAGTTTTTATCACGAGAGACCATCTTGTTGTGTAGCCATGGAAGTTCAAACCACCACATATGTCTCTGATAAATATGCCCAGTGCTTGGACTGAAGATACGTGTCATCATTTCCAGAAGTTGATGGGTTGAGGCTTTTACTTCCCATATCTTTGAATACAGAGATCCCCTGTGGAAGAAAAGGAGGAGTGGAGAAAGAGAATCAGGTGATCTTGATAACCAAGCATGTGCTGATTACTGCACTGCAAAGGGGTTGTTGGTGGTTGTTGCCACCAGAAACTGCCCATTATTCAACGTTTCTGAGATTCGAGATTTAATTAAAATCTGTTTCTGTAATAGTGTATGAAATGAACTTTATGCTCACATAAGGAAGTGAAATAATAAGTAATCATCCAAGAAATTGAATTTTCCATGGTGAAATAAAAACGGTCATTTAAGTTATAATAGGAACCTTAGATTTAGATCAAACTTACAATGAAACAGTTTATTTCTTTTCTGGGGTTATTTTTGTTTTCTTTTGTTTTTGTCTTATCATTTCACAATAAAACGCTCACACAACCTAAAAGGTAGAGGGTTCATTTAATGTTTTCTGACTATTAGGGGAAAGGAACCACCTGGTGCAGGTTTTCTAAAAATTTCTCCACCACTTACCATTAAGTATGTCAAGGACATCATCATTACTTTCACATTTCCAGGATGCAGACATCCTTTAATCCTCTATTGCACTATTTCTCTGCAGCTATTGAATAATTATTCCTGAACCTGCTCTGCCAGTGTCCCTCTTGATGAGGATTTCATGCCTTCTTGTCTTGACAATATTAACAACATGAAAACAGGACTGCCTGATTCTTCTTTTTCTCTTTAATACAGTGAAGGCACTTTTATCACTAGGAAAAAGATAGTCTTCAAAAGAAAAATGGGGCACTTCCTGAAGAATATGGTAAAATCAATCTTAGACAGAAAGAGAACAATATTTGGAACTGTAAAGTATCTGCAAAATCGATTGTTCTTGACTTGTAACTCTAATCATATAATTTGCTTCATTTGCAACTTCCAACATCTTCTAATTGCCAAATAAATTATCATAGTTTATCATTCTGTTGTGTAAGTGGCCCCCAAAATTTTCTGGTCTGTTATTTGAGTAATTTCATTAATTCTTTCTTACATAACAATTACCTGTATTCTGACATGACTGAATGGTATTTAAATTTGTTGCTCATAATGTTTATTTATATTTTGATTGTTGCAAAAGATGCAGTATATGGATAGCAATGCAAAAGAATTCATCCCCTGTTACACTCACTGGAAATCAAAATGGGAAAATATATTAGATAAATTCTTAATTTTTATTCTAGGAATGGATTATGTCAATGTGAATAATAACTGGTTCTATCTTTCTAAAACTGAATTTTAAATTCATGTGTTCATATTGAATATAAAACCCAATGTTACTTACTTAAGAGTTGGAGTCTTTGGGGGAAGTAATTATGTTATGAAGGTTTTATGCTCAAACTTGAGCTGGTTGTCCTTTATAAAAGATGTTGAAAGGAAATGTCTTGTCCCTCTTGCAGTGAGCACAGCAAATCATATATTGTAAGACCAGAGAAGAAATTGAATCTAGCAACTTGTTCTTGAACTTTCTTACTCAAATGAGGTAGGAGTAAATAGTTTGTTACAAGAACTTTGCCCAAATGAATAATGCTTCCTAAAACAGCACTTGGTACAAAAACTAAGGAGTTTTTGTAACAGATCCTTAAAATGGTGGAAATGGCTTTGCCACTGGGTGATGGAAAGAGTTGGAAATGTTTGGAGGTAAATGTTGGAAAAGTTTGTCTCATTATTTGTAATACACGGGGGTGATTCTGATAACAGCTTGGAGGAAGGGAACTCTAGGGAGCACCTCATTCTGCACAGCAGTAACTTGCAATTAAAAGGAATATTGCTAGAAATATGGATAAAAAAGACATTTGTTGAGGAGTCCTCAGAAGGAAATAAAGAATGCGTGACTGAAAACTGGAGGAGAACGCCTCCTTGTTATAAAATGACAAAACTGGACTATATCATATGTGCCTCAAGAAAGGTAGGATTTGAAAGCAATAAAACAGGGACTTTTTAAAAGGGCTGGAAAGATGGCCCAGTGCCTAAGTGCATTATGTCCTCTTCCATTAGACCCCGGTTCAATTCCCATTACTGACATGGCAGCACACAACTGTCTATAACTCCAGTTCTATGGGATACAAAATCTTCACACAGACACGCATGCAGGCAAACACCATAAAATTTAATTTATTAAATGAAAATTTAATAAAATAGGAAAAAATAGGAGATTTGTGAAAGAAATATGTAGGGGAAAAGTTGAAGGTACAAAATAGCTTTCCTTTATTGAGAATAGCAAAATGAGAAAAGACAGATTAGGAGAACTGAAATATTTATAAAATTCCCAGCTAGAAATGTTACAGCACATATTTTAAAAAGTTATGCAGAGGAGGACCCCAAAGACAGTCAGATGGCCACTCAATGAAAAGATGAACCTAAAAGAACAGAGGCCTCTCTCTCTTATACTCCATCAAGACAAGGAAAACACAAATCTGTAGGCATCTCAGCATTTTTTTTTCTGGACTATCCATCCTCCAGAAGCTCAGAAAGCCAGCCATTTGGGATTTGAGCAACTTCATGGCTCAGTCCTTGGCTCATCAAAGTCTATTCATCATAGTCCAGAGACTGCTCATATTGCTTCTCTAAAAGACACAGGGTGTAGAGCTAGTGTACATAGTGAGATAATTGCTCCTTGAGCCTAGATTTCAAAGGATGTTGGGACAGAATGTGGAAGCCCAGGTAAGAATCATGGGCCCATACACCATGCCACAAAGTTGCACTTACTTGGAAACTTCAATCTGACTGTGTTGGCTAGAGAATGAAGAAAATACAAACACATGTCAACAGAAAAGCCATGGTCATGAGTACTGAGCTCTCTAATGAAGAAATTGCAGCACCCAAAAAGCTCAGTGTGTTTATGATATAGAATTAAAGAAAGCCAAGGATATTCATTGCACTCAGGGAGACTGACTATAGTACACAGCTGAATCAAGGAACTGGGTTTAGCTAATCACAGTGGGAGCAATCTCTTAGGGAAATGGTCTTCAGGCCTTAGATATCCTGCAGGGAGAAAATTATGGTGGATAATTTTCTTCATATAGTATCAGTACTGACACACAGATCATAGAAAGGGTGTTTTTCCATTCCACCAAGCCTCAAGACCAGAGGGAGACTTCGACATTTCTCTAAAGCTAAGGTCTTTGACATGGTCATTCCAATGTCATCAGCACACAGTCGCATACAACTTCACTCACCCCTGAAAACAGAACTCTTTCTGTCAGCTCATTTTCAATGTTGGAGAAAGTGTTAACCCAAACACTCTAATGTGGAAAACCGGCAGGTATAAGACCTGGTGAAATCTGGTTTGTGAATCTCACCCTCGCTGAATATGACCAGTTATAGAACTTCTGGTGCTTGAGGTCTCCCTTTGTCTCTTTGTCTCTCTCTCACTCACACACATACACACACACACACACACACACACACACACACACACACACACACGTACACAATTAAAACATAAAAATAGATCTTAAAAATTAAGACAAGGCCTGTGGGGTGTGATTCAGACATTAAGGTTCCAAGTTCATGGACAAAGTTAGCACTGAGATGGAAAGAAGTCACTTCACTGTCTTCCAGCAGGTGGAGACAGAGCAACAGGTTGTCATCTTTGTAGTGGCAAGACCTCTTCAAATAAACCCTCACTAGAAATCTGTGGATTCCTTAGATTTGAAATTCCCAGACTTCAGAATCGTAAGAAATGAAGTATTGCTTTACGTTTCTTAGTCTAAGGTGTTTGTTTTTGTGTCTCAAGTGGATGAAGAAGACAGGAAGCCACCCTACTCTTGTATTTTGCTAGATGTATTTTCTTTTTTTTTTTCTTGCTTAGAAAATAGTCTACTTATCTATGCAGTTCTACAAGAATTTAACTATTGTCATTTCATACCCTGTCATTAGGCATGAGCACATAAGTATTATTTTGTTCATTGGAGAATTGAATCCTATATGATATTTAATGTTCACCTTTATCTCAACTTTTTTCTTATCCATAGCTAAATTTTCCTAACATTAACACTAACACAGAACTACTACATCGCTTTGCGTGCTCTTGCTATAGAATATAATTTCTATCAGTTGTTTTAGCCTACGTGACTCTATGTCACTAAAATATGTCTTTTCTTAATGAACTACACATATTTATTGAGATTTTTCATTTCTCATGCACTCATGTTCTTTAATTGGGAATAGGTCTTACTTTGTAGTCCAAGCTGTGTTTGAATGAAACAATCCTCCTGCCTTGATTTCCATGTGCTTGAAGTATAGGTGGGTGCCACCACACACAGCTTTAATGGTTGTGCTCTGTTTATTGTAATGTAAAGCTATTTGACACAGACAAATATCTTCCCTGTTTCACTCTTAAACTGATACGAATAGTTACTTTATTCTTCTTTTTCTCTTTCTCTAATTAACCTGTTTCAAATGCCATCTGCTTTTTCTCCTCCCTGAGTATATGAAATACATTTATTGTTTGTTTGTTTTCAGGCCTGCAAGTTTTCTAACCCACACAATTCTCATGCCTCAGCTCCCCAGATGCTTAAGATAAAGGAGTATGATAATGTGTAAAATAATATACTTTAAAGTGTTTTTCTTTAAGCTTTCAGTTCAAGCTTTTACTAATCTGATTCTATATTCACAAACAGCATGCATAATGTAGTGCTCTGTTTTTGTATGGTCACTCCCTGTGGCTTCGTCCAGTGGATTATGGACTCAATGCTATTCATTTTACTTCAATGGACTAGAATTATCCAGTGAACTGCTACTGAGAACCTAAGCCACCCTTTATCTTATAGTCAAATTAAGAATGTTAAAAATGGGGCCAGAGAGATGATTCAGTATTTAAAGGTTCTGGTTGCTTTTCCAGGTGACCCAGGTTTAAACCTACATAATGGTTTAAACCTACATAGTGGAAACACCTATGACTTCATGTACAGTGGATCAGTGACACACTTTCAGCCTCTGTGAGAATGGTACACAAGAGGTACACAGATATATGAGCACTCAAAACAACCATAGACATAAAATAAAATGAAAAAAAAATAGCATCTATTCCTTTGCCAATCTATTTCCACCCTACAAATAAATTAAAATTTCTGATCTATATATTTTTTTTCCAACCCTGAAGAATTCTTATAAAATTTACTTGCTGAGTATGCCTGCTGGTGATGGATTACATCTCTTTTTGAATATTTTATTCTGATGTTGTACTTTTTTTTTTTTTTTTGGAGGCAAGAAGAAAGTTTAATGACACACCCGTCATGGTAACCCCAGTGTCCATCAACGCAGAAGCTCCCCAGGAGTGAGAGGCTTCCTAGGCATCCTCCGCAGTGCTGCTTCTGAGGTGGCTGGGTGTGGCACCAGTGAGGCTTGTGGCAAGAGGAGGGAGCTGCCTAATCCTTCTTAAACTTGCCATTGATGTAAGGCACCCAGTCCAGCATCAGCCGCCAGTCCGTGGCCCATACCAGCCCCACAGCATCCACACCGCCCCACATGCTGGCCGTGGGGATCCAATTCTTGACCAGTTCCAGGTAGCGCGGACCTAGAAACCTGCTCAGCATCGCTGCAGGGCTTCAACAGTCAAGGTCACCCTGTTCTGCTCCCCTGAGCCACTGAGGCTATACATTCTTTTTTCTTTTTTTTTTTTATTAATTACACTTTATTCATTTTGTATCCCCCCATAAGCCCCTCCATCCTCCCCCCCATCCCACCCTCCCTCCCCTTTCTGCATGCATGCCACTCCCCAAGTCCACTGATAGGGGAGGTTCTCCTCTCCTTTCTGATCTTAGTCTATCAGTTCTCATCAAAAGTGGCTGCATTGTCCTCTTCTCTGGCCTGGTAAGGCTGCTCCCCCCCTCAGGGGGGAGTGATCAACGAGCAGGCCAATCAGATTATGTCAGAGGCAGTCCCTCTTCCCATTACTATGTAACCCACTTGGACACTGAACTGCCATGGGCTACACCTGTGCAGGGGTTCCAGGTCATCTCCACGAAGAGTCCTTGGTTGGAGTATGATTTTCTGGGAAGTTCCCTGTGTTCAAATTATCTTGTTCTATGCTCTCCTTGGACATCAGAAGAAAAAGAAAATAGGAAACAACCTCGGAACCTGCTACAGAGAGCCTCTGAAAGCCAGAAGAAAACAGGAAACAATCTTGAAACCTGCCACAGAGGGCCTCTGAAAGCTTCTGCAGTATAGACTGTCAAAGCAGATGCTGAGCCTGATGGCCAACTGATGGGCAGAGTGAATGGAATTTTATGTAAGAAGTGGGAAACAGTAAGATGCTGTACTTTTTTATCTCAATACTTTAATATACCAAATTCTCTTCTTGTTTACATAGTGTCTACTGGGAATATTGAAGTAATTTTTTGGTGGTTAAGCTGGCTTCCTTGATCCCGTGGCTTCTTTTAAACTTATTGCTTAATTTAGGCGTGCTGTCAATTGAATATGACACATCCCTGTATGCATGTATAGCTTTGTTCTTTAGTATTTTTTTCCTGTGTGGTATTTTCTGAAGTTCCTGAATATTCATTTATACATTAATTCATTTTAAACTTCTTAACCACATATTTCATCTATTCCATGTTTCTCTTTTCTATTTTTCCAAGTGAATGCATATTATAATGATATGTTAATATTTGAATATTAATAATAATTTGGATATATGATAATAATCGCTCTAAAGTTTTGTCACATTTTCTGAACTTTGTATGTTATTTGGTTTTTCTTTCATTGTTATTTTGTTTTAGTTGAGGAACTAATTTGTCTTTAAATTCACAGATTTCTTTGATGTCCAACCTTCAGAAACTCTTCAGACATACTGTTTCTTTCTCTTACAGGGGCTTTCATTTCTACTATTTTCTTCTGATTATTCCCCAGCATTCCCATCCTGCTGCTCACAATTAACCATCTGTTCCTGCATGCTGTCTACTTTCCCACTAGATCCCTGAACATATTAATCATAGTTATTTAAAATTCTCCTTCAGATACTCTAACTATCTGTCATTTCTGAGTTTGGATCCAGTACTTACTTCATGGGTAGAGACTGTGTTCATTTGAATTTTGGTACTCCTTGCAATTGTTGTTGTTGTTAAAAATTTTACCTATTAGATAAGATAATGGAAACTAAGGCAAATAATTTTCTAGCAGGATAATTTATTTGAACCCACTGAAGCACTGAAGGACTGGGGTGTCTTCAGTGGATGCCTTAGCTTTAAAACCTGATGGTTGCAAAGTCCGCTAATATCCTTACTTTTGTCTTTTTTGCCCAATCATGTTCTTCCCTAAGAATCTGTCTTCTGAGGAAACCTGTGTCCTGATGCCTTTCCAGCTATAATTATTCGTCAGATAATCTATGCACAGCATGGAAATAATATTTAAGAGAAGGTACATTATAGACTCTCTTATCATTACTTGAAACACCACAGACTGGGTCTCCCTGTCGGGAGGGAAACCCCATGGTGGGGAAACTTCTGGTGAGACCTCAGGAAACACAGCTCCAAAAAAGTTTCTGGAACCCCACAAGCTCCAAGCCCTAGCCTCCTGCTGCATGTATGAGAGCTGTACTCACCTGCCACTGATTACTGCTTGGGCACTGGGGCACAGAGCACCAACCTCAGACCTAAAGAAGCCAGGAATCCCCGAGATCAGCACCCAGATTCTACTCCAAGGAGCAACCAGTTATCCCTAACTAAACTGACCAAACTGTGGGGATCCCAGGTTCTGCAAGAGAGCTGTGCCTAGAAAACAGTGTAAGAACAATAGCAGCAGCTCACTAACTTCAGAGCAAGAAACCCAGCAGCAGGGCAGCTGTCTCCAGGACTTCTCCTGGTGAAAGGAAAGCCCCTCTGACTAACAAAGACCATAGTTACCACTCAGGTCTATATATATGAGGTTAGCTGTGGCAATTCCTGAGAAACACTGGCCATTCAGAGACCAAACCCAAAAAGCTGAGGAGGCCTCCCTCAGGAAAAATCATCTTCCTGCCAAGGGGATTCTACCCACCCCAGGATTCCAACAGACACCAAAAACTAACAGCTAATACCTAAGATATTCCAATGGGTATAGGCCAGCATAAAAGCTCAACCAACAAAACCAGGACGACATGGCATCTCCAGAACCCAGTTATACAGGAGCAAGCAGCCTTGGTCACCCCAGCATAAATGAAATTCAAGAAGATAACCTTACATCTACACTTATGAAGAGGATAATAGAAGAAACAAAATGTGTAAAGAATTAGAGGAAGATAAAGTCAAAGAGATTATGGCCATCTATAAAGAAATGGAGGAAGATAAAAACAAACAGATTATGGCCAACCATAAACATACAGGAAGATGCAGCCAAGTAGTTTGTGGTCTTTATAGAGAAAATGATTAAATCATTGAAAGAAATTAAAGAAACAGAGAAATGTTCAAACAAACAGCTGAAGGAATTGAAGGAGAAACAGGAAAATACAGTCAGACAGATGAAGAAAATCAACAAAATGGCTCAAGACCTGAAGACAGAATTGGAAAAATTAAAGAAAACATAAGCAGAGAAAATCATGGGAGAACTTAAGGAAGAAAATAGGACTTGCAGAGGTAAGCAGAAGCTATAGACTACAAGAGATGGAAGAAAGAATCTCAGGTGTGGAAGATACAATGGAAGAAATTGATGTATCTGTCAAAGAAAATGTTAAATCTAAAATATTCCTGACACATACCATCCAAGAAATCCAAGACAACACAAAAAGACAAAACCTAAGAATAATAGGTATATAGGAAAAAGAAGATTTTCTTCTCCAGGGCCCAGAAAATATTTTCAGCAAAATCATTAATATAAATTTCCCCAACTTAAAGCAAAAGCCTATAGGAAGACAAGAGGCCTAGAGATCACCTACTAAGTTAGAGCAGAAAAGAAAATCCACCTGCCATATAATAATCAAAAAAGTAAGTATACAGAACAAAGAAAAATTACTAAAAGCTGCAAGGACAAAAGCCAAGTAACATATAATGGCAAACCCATCAGAATTACACTTGACTTCTCAGCAGAGGCTTTGAAAACAAGAAGGGCCTGGACAGATGTCCTGCAGACCCTAAGAGAACACAGATATCAGCCCAAGCTACTACAACCAGCAAAACTCTCAGTCATCATAGATGGAGAAAACAACATATTCAATGACAAAAGCAAATTTAAATAATACCTACCTATAAATCCAGCATTACAGAAGGTACTAGAAGGAAAAATACAACCAAGGGAAACTAGCAACATCCAGGAAAAAACAGGAAAAGAACAATCTCACTACAACAGAACTAAAAGTAGCCAAGCTTCCAAATGCCCTACTACAACCAACAGCAAAATCAAAGCATCTAAAAGCCACTGGTCATTAATCTCCTCAATATCAATGGACTCAACTCTCCAATAAAAAGACACAGAATAACACAATGGATA
This sequence comes from Psammomys obesus, assembly GCF_907164565.1. Taxonomy (NCBI): domain Eukaryota; kingdom Metazoa; phylum Chordata; class Mammalia; order Rodentia; family Muridae; genus Psammomys; species Psammomys obesus. Next base: position 18,049,494 of record NW_026596034.1, read on the forward strand.
TGTAAACAAGATCCAACAATCTGTTGCATACAAAAAACACACATAAGTAACAAAGGTAGACATTACCTGAGAGTAAGGGCTAGAAGACAGTTTTTCAAGCTAATGGACACAAGAAGCAAACATGAGTAGCCATTTTAATATCTAATAAAGTAAATTTTTAATCAAAATTAATCAAAAGAGATGGGAAAGGTCATTTCATACTCATCAAAGGAAAACTGCACCAAGAAGACACCACAATTCTGATCATTTATGACCCAAACACAAGAGCACCCACATTTGTAAAAGAAGCATTAATAAAACTAAAAAGACACATAGATCCATACACATTAATAGTGGGAGACTTTAACATCCCACTCTCAAGAAAGGACAGGTCAATAAATGAGAAATTAAACAAAGAAACAATGACTCTGACAGAGGTCATGAATCAAATGGACCTAACAGACATCTACAGAACCTTTCACCAAAACACAAAAGAATTCACCTTCTTCTCAGGACCTCATGGAACCTTCTCCAAAATAGTCCATATAGTTGGTGACAAAGCAGCCTCAACAGATAAAAGAAGATTGAAATCCCTTGTATTTTATCTGATCACCATAGACTAAACCTGGACCTCAACAACAACAGAAATAGCAAAAAGCCTATATGCATATGGAAACTGAACAACTCTCTTCTCAATGACATCTGGATCAGGGAAAAAAATAAAGAAATCAAAGACTTCTGAGAATTCAATGAAAATGAAGGTAAAACATGCCCAAACTTATGGGACACAATGAAAGCAGTGCTAAGGGGAAAGTTCATAGCCATAAGTGCCTCTAAGAAGAAATTTGAAATATCTCATACAAGCAATTTAAAAACTCACCTGAAAATCCTAGGGAAAAAAAAGAAGCAGACATACGCCAAAGGAGTAGATTGTTGGAACTAATCAAACTCAGGACTGATATCAATTAATTAGAAAGAAATAAAACTATTCAAAGAATCAATGAAACCAAGAGTTGGTTCATTGAGAAAATCAACAAGATCGACAAACCATAGCCAAATTAAATAAAAGGCAGAGAGACACCATCCAAATCAACAGAATCAGGAATGAAAACGGAGACATAGCAATAGACACTGAGGAAATCTAAACAATCATTAAGTCTTACTTCAAAAACCTACCTGCCACAAAATTTGAAAATCTAAATGAAATGGACAAGTTTCTTGATTGATTCCACTTGCCAAAGCTGAATCAAGACCAGGAAAATTAATTAAATAGTCGTATGTTTTCTAAGGAAATAGAAGCTGTCATCAAAAGTCTCCCATCCAAATAAAGCCCAGGGCCAGATGATTTCAGCAAAGAATTCTGCCAGACCTTCAAAGAAGTGCTAACTCCAATTCTCTTCAAACTATTCCACAAAATAGAAACAGAAAGAATATTACCAAACTCATTCTGTGAAGCCACAGTCACCTTGATACCTAAGCCTCACAAAGACCCAACAAAGGAAGAGAATTTCAGGCCAATCTCTCTTATGAACATCTATGCAAAAATACTCAATAAAATACTTGCAAACCGAATCCAAGAACACATAAAAGGTATCATCCACTATGACGATGTAGGCTTCATCCCAGGAATGTAGGAGTTGTTCAGTATACGGAAATCCATCAATGTAATCCACAACCTGAAAAAAAAAAAAAAAGACCACATGATAATCTCGTTAGATGCTGAAAAGGCACTTGATAAAATCCAAAATTTATTTTATGTATAAAGTCTTGTAGAGATCAGAGATACAAAGTACATACCTAAACATAGTAAAGGCCTAAAGTATAGCAAGCCTATAGCCAACATCAGACTAAACGGAGAGAAACTTATATAAATCCCACTAAAATCAGGGAAAAGACAAGGCTGCCCACTCTCTCCATACCTCTTTTAACACAGTACTAAAATTCCTTGCTAAAGCAATAAGACAATTATTTGAGATCAAGGGGATTCAGTTCAGAAAGGAAGAAGTCAAAGTATCATTATTTACAGCTGATAAACACCTTCAGCCAAGTGGATGGATACAAATCAACTCAGAAAAAAAAAATCAGTAGCCCTCCTATATACAAGAGACAAAAGGGCTGGGAAATAAATCAGGGGAACAATAGCCTTCACAATAGCCACAAAATATACAAAGTGACTTGATGTAACTCTAAACAAGCAAGTCAAAGACTTCTATGAAAAAACCTTCAGTCTCTGAAGAAAGAAATAGAAGAAGATATCAGAAGATAGAAAGACATCCCATGTTCGTGGCTTGGCCAGATTAACATGGTAAAAATGGCCATATTAATATATTGATTATTCTATTAATCTATCTAATGGCATATTAATCTACAGATTCAATGCAATTCCTTTCAAATTACCAACACAATTCTTTAGAAAACTTGAAAGAAAAATTCTCAACTTCCTATGGAATTATAAGTACCCAGAAACTCTAAAACAGTCCTCTATAATAGAAGATATTCTAGAGCTATCTCCATCCCTGATCTCAAGCTGTACTATATAGCAACAGTAATAAAAACTGCATGGTACTGATATAGAAATAGAATGGTGGATCAATGGAACCGAATAGAAGACCCTGAAATAAATCCACACACTAATGGACACCTGACTTTTGAGAAAGATGCCAAAATCATACAATGTAAAAAACATACTATTTTCAACAAATGGTGCTGGTCTAACTGGAAGTCTACATGTTGAAAAATGCATATAGAACCACACTCATCACCTTGTACAAAACTAAAATCCAAGTGGATCAAAGACCTCAATATAAAAATTGTCACACTAAACCTGTTAGAAGAAAAAGTGGGGAAGAGACTTGAACTCATTGGCACAGGAGACAACTTCTTGAACAGAACACCAAAAGTACAGGCTCTTAAGAGCAACAATCAATGAATGGGACCACATGAAATTGTAAAGCTTCTGTAAGCAAAAGACATTGTATCAGAACAAAACCATAGCCTACAGATTTGGAAAGGATCTTCACTAACTATATCTGACACAATGCTAAGATCCAGAATATAAAGAACTAAGGAGTTAAAGAGTAACAAATCAACTAACCAAATTAAAAAAAAAATGGTGTACAAAGCTAAACAGAGAATTCTCAATAGAGGAACATTAAAAGGCAGAGAAAACATTTAAAGAAGTGCTCAATGTCCTTAGGTCATCAGGGAAATGCAAATCAAAATGACCCAGAGATTCGACCTTACACCCATCAGAATGGCTAAGATCAAAAACTCATGTGAGAATACATGCTGGAGAGAATTTGAAGAAAGAAAAACCCTACTCCATTGCTGGTGGGAATGTAAACTTGTACAAGCACTCTGGAAATCAATCTGGTGCTTTCTCAGAAAATAGGGAATAGTGCTACTCAAAATCCAGCTATACCACTCCTAAGAATATATCCAAAATATTCCCACGTATACAAAAAGGACATTTGTTCAACCATGTTTGTAGCAGCTTAAATTCTAATAGCCAGAAGCTGGAAACAACCCAGATATCCCTCAGTTAAGGAATCAATACAGAAATTGTGGTACATTTACACAATTGAATACTACTCAGCAATTAAAAACAAGGAAATCATCAAAGTTGCAGGCAAATGGTGGGATCTAGAAAAGATTATGCTGAGTGAGGTGGCCTTTTTCCCTTGCTATTTTTTTATATCTTTTCTTTGTTCTGTAGATTTTGTGTTTTGACTATGATGTGGCGTGAGGAGTTTCTTTTCTGGTCTAGTCTACTTGTTGTTCTGTAGGCCTCTTGTATGTTTTTGGATATTCTTTAGGTTAGGAAATTTTTTCTTCTATTATTTTCTTGAAAATATTTTCTGGACCTTGGAACCTGGAATCTTCTTTTTCATCAATTCCTATTATTCATATATTTTGTTTTTTCATGGTGTCCTTGATTTCTTGGATGTTTTGTGTTTGGGACTTTTCTGAATTTACTTTTTTTTGAGAGAGGTATCAATTTCTGCGAGTGTATCTTCAGCACTAGATATTCTCTCTTCCATCTCTTGTATTCTTCTGGTGATGCTCGCTTTGTGGTTCCTGCTCTTCTCTTTAAGTTCTCCAGCTCCAGGGTTTTCTCAGTTTGTACATTCTTTATTGATTCTAATATGGTTTTCATGCCTTACACCATTTCCTTCATCTGTTTGAATGTCAATTCCTGTCTCCCTATGATGGTCTCTATTTTTTTGTTCTTTTCCTTTCTATATGCTACTAATTATGCCTCTACTTGTACTTCCAATTTTTTGGCTAAATTTGCCAAAATTAGAGAGCGTTGTTTCTTTGAGAGAGTTGTTCATTTCCTCTTTCTTTTTTTTTCACATTAACTATTTTATTTCACATATATGAAAACACTTTTTTAAATACCTTTATGTTCTCATATAGTCCAGAAATAAACGTGCTTGGCTTGTCTCTGATTGCTCACACACATGTGTATTTTTTGAGGATATTTTTTTATTATTAGTTACATTTTATTAACTCTGTATCACAGTTGTATCTTGCTCCTTCATTCCCTCCCAATCCCACCCTCCCTTCCTTATCTCCTCGCTGCCCCTTTCCAAGTCCACTGATTGGGGAGGACCTCCTCCCCTTTCATCTGACCCTGTTTTATCAGGTATTTTCAGGACTGGCTGCAAAGTCCTCCTCTGTGGCCTAGCAAGACTGCTCCTCCCTTGGGGGGTGGGGAGGTCAAAGAGCCCACCATTGAATTCTTGTCAGAAATAGTCCCTGTTCCCCTTGTATGGGATACCAATTGTTTACTGAGTCATCACAGGCTACATCCAAGCAGAGGTTCTAGGTTATATCCATACATGGTCCTTAGTGGAGTGTCAGTCTCAGAAAAGACCCCTGTGCCCAGATATATTTGGAAAGAAAGGAACTGGAGGCATTCAAACCTCTAGACAGAGTTTGACCTAAACTGCATGTAAAATAAAGAATTGCCATGGCAGAGGGTGTTTTAATCCCTTTTGGCTTCATTTTGGCTGTCATATTCATAGATTTTGTTGCAATATGTTTAATGGTGTTGGTTCTTCTTCATGCCTTCTCTAAGAAAGTTCAAGGAGAAAATGGGGAAAAAAGCCAAGGATTGGGGTACTAAGTTACAGACAGTAGTACTCATCCAAATAATTAGATTAATAACGGCTAAAATTCAAACCTCTCTGGCTGCAAGGTATTTGTCAGCTCTTTCTGGTAAGGGTCTACCAATTTATTGAAACATCAACTAAAATAACCAACTGGGCTTTGTTGTTACACCATAAATTGGCACAACTGATTCCAAACTTAAAAATTTCTTGTCTCTTTGTTTGATTTTCATTTAAAGGCTTTGAGTTACAAATATACTGATTTGAAACTATATATATCTGAACTAGTTGGTGAAGGCACTTGCCTTTCATCCCAACACAAAGTAAAAAGAAACAGGCAGATCTCTGAGTTCTGGATCAAGCTTATTTACATAATAAAAGCCAGGATGGAAACTCCTGCTGTTTAGCCACTTACAGAGATAGTCTAAGATTCAAAATGACAAAATTTTTCCTTAAGGTTACCATGTAAATTCTTTTTTCTTAATAATAGATGTTATGTCCTTACTGTTCTAAAGATTGGATTCACATATATTTTAGGTTTATATAAAGATAGATAATGTCACACTGCTCTGGAAACTACCTTATCCTTTTGAACATGAAAAATTTTCACGGGGGAAAAATGTTGGTCATGCTTAATGTAAAAAAGACACAAGAGGCTTAAAGATGGCAAAGTACATGCCAACCTAGTTTAGTCCTAAAAACTCAAAAATTATATTCATATGTTTAAAAAAACACAAAACTGTCCATCCCATATTAAAAAGTGGGCAAGCCAAAGAATAATAGCCGCTATCATTGTAAAGTCCAGGTACAAGATGCCTAGGATATACTTAATGCTAAGGGTAAGAGAGTTTATATGCTAATATTAAGAGAGTTTATATAACGTTTGGCTATGAAGGCATAACTGCCCATCCTATATAAATAAGGGACAAGCCAAAAAATAGCCACAAACATTGTAAAACCCAGGTACAAGATACCTATGGTACACTTATATTCTAAACTAAAAAGGAGTTTATGTAAAGTTTACTTAAAACATGCATTTTCTATTGCTCAAGGCAACCAGCTTGTCTGTCTAATGGGAGGCTTCTCTAGGGAAATAGGTAGCAACATGGCCTAATACAATAGGCACACAAGAGCCCCAAAAGATATTTTAATCTATCCAACCTTGTTTTGATGATAATGATTGTATGTTCAATAAAAATGGTAATTTATATTGCTAATCCCTTTACATGGGAACAACTCTAAAACTGAGACATAAAATGTGTCTCCAGCCAAAAACTTCAACAATACTTGGACAATAAATCCTTAGCTATAATATCCTCAAAATGTATTATGCTAACCTTTTAATTGGCATAGATAAAATTGGCTTACAGTTTAGTTTCATCCTGCACATCTCATACATTTATAATTTTAGAACTCTATAATGCTTGTGAGAAATTATATGTTTGCAGAACAAAAGAACTGGACACCAGAGATGCTGGATTAAACCTAACAGAGTCATTCTTCAGCATGCTGAGACATTGACACATCTGTTCTAGCATCTTGCATGTTCCAGCATTCTGCTTGTTCCTGCCTCAACTGCTTCAATTGCCGTTTCTCATCAAAGCCTGCTCCCAAAAGAACTTTGAAGAAAGCTACTAATATTAACTGATCCAGCATTTTAGACTGTTCCAAAAAGGACTTTTATTAAGCCTGAAATTTCTCAACATTCAAATGTTATTGGACCACAAATGTTATTGCTTGCTTAATTAACCATTTTTATTTGGGCCCCCTACAGGATTTCTAAATGTCCACAATGTCAGCTAGAAGAAACTCATGAGAACAACATCCAATTTCCTTTAAAGGGGGTTGGGTATGTTTTTGGTTGTTTGCTATGACTACGAAATTTTATTGTCTTTAGAAGATGTTTATTATTAACAGTCTTACTCAAAGTAAAACAAGGAATATACAGGGATATTTTATAAAAATAGAAAAAAGGGTAGATTATTGAATCTACTCAACTTAAGGTTATATTTGTTACTACGAAATAAGGTTAATTTTAACTCTGGTATAGGATTTTGCATATTGAATCAAAAATAAATATTTTTAATACATTGGTATAAGCTTTACTATATTGATAGAAAGTCAGGGTTATGTCCAATACTTTTAAACTATTATTAAAAGGTGGTTAGGATATTAGGTATGCATGTTAATTATTAGTTATTCAACTCATAGTCATTTCAGACACTAGTCTAATTTATCACAGGAGTATATCTCGTAGGTTTAACAGATAGATATGATTTTGTATACAAAGCGATTACATAAAGATAGGTAGTCTTCAAAAACTTCAGAGACCTACAGAATATGGCATTTAAAATGTTCTTGTTATTTTAAAGATTCTTTGACAATGAGACAAGTCATTTCCTGGCAGCACTCTGCCTACCTGAAAGAAGATAATGAGCATCGAAGACCTCCATATGGAGATGGCTTCAAGTGTGGCAAACAAGCCACTCGGGTAAAGAAAATACCCTCGCTTCACAACAGACAAATTCTGCCTAAAATGGGCAAGCTTAAATGCAGGACAAGTCGACTGCCGAACTCTGCCAAGACAGGGTAAGCAAGTCCTAAATAGTTTCTGCTTCATGTATATGTCTGTCAAAATATTCTGAGCCAGAAGGCTGAAGATGATGCTCCAACGTTATAGAGAGTTATGGGTGACTAACTGTTCAGCAGCAAACTGTCTCTGTCAATTTTTTTTATTTTTTTGGAAGCTGCTAACATGCACTTCCTATTTACTCTCATAACTAATTTTATTCCTTCTTAAGTCTCTGATGGGGTTGAAGACCAAGTAGTTACAGTATCACATTTAAGATTAAGTTGTTTAGAAATTAAGAAATCTTTTTATATAGGTAATACCAATAAGGATAAAAGTTTATTTAGTATAGAACTTTAAACTTATCAAGATAGATAGGATATTCAGACACTTTCTCCTAAGATACCCTCTCCATGTGCTAAATACACATGGACTAGACATTGCACGTGTAGATCTTACCTAACAGTTTTCATAATTTCATAATTATTGTTGTATTGAAAGAAAATGAGCCTTTTATTGGACTTAAAGGGGGAAATGTTGGTATAATGTTCTTTTAAAATGTATATGCCTTACCCTTGTTAATTCAAATGCTGATTTCCCCACCCCCAACTCTCTGGTTTCAATCTGGATATTGCATTGTGATACTCACTATAAGCATCCTGTCTCAACTCTTGTGTAAACAGGACACAAATAAAGCAACTAGATACAATGTTGTGCAATGGGAGGAGCCAGAGGACAGGAAAGAAGGGAGGAGCTAGAGAACAGGAAGGGGCGAGAAGGAGGAGGAGCACGAGGAGAGGAGAGCATAAGGAGAGGAGCACAAGGAGAGGAGCACAAGGAGAGGAGCACAAGGAGAGGAGCACCAAGAGAGCAGAGCAGGAGAGAGCTTGGAGGATGTGGAGCATGAACCAGACCTAAGATTTCACAAAAAGCAAGTATAATGTGGGAAATCTAAATGTTAGGAAACTGAGGGCTTGGAGGTTTAGGAGGGAGTAAATATTGCCCAGCATTGTGTTCTAGGTTAACTAAAAACCCAGTCTCTGTGTGGTGATTT
>NW_026596034.1:18058219-18085281 GCF_907164565.1 Psammomys obesus
GTCTCTGTGTGGTGATTTGGTTATACAGCTGTTGAGGATTAACAGCAGCATTACTAGAAGATAAACCTATAGTATATATTAATCGTCACCTACAACACAATACCATGCAGTTTTATTACTATCTCTCTGTTGTACAGCTTGAGATCGTGGATGGAGATACCTCCAGATGATCTGTTGTTATCCAGGATCTTTTTGGAGATCCTGGGTTTTTTGTTTCTCCATATGAAGCTGAGAATCTTTCTTTTAAAGTATGTAAAGAAGTCAGTTGATATTTTGATGGGAATTGCGTTGAATCTGTAGATTGCTTTTCGCAGGATGGCCATTTTCATAATGTTAGTCCTACCAATCCATGAGCATGGAAGATCTTTCCATCTTCTGATATCTTCTTTAATTTCTTTCCTCAGAGACTTAAAGTTTTTTTGTTTTTGTTTTGTTTTCAAACAGGTCTTTCCCTTGCTTGGTTAGTGTCTCCCCAAGGTACTTAATGTTATTAGGGGCTATTGTAAAGTTTGTTGTTTCCCTGATTTCTTTCTCGGCTCTTTTGTCTTTGGTATAGAGGAAGTCTTCTGATTTTTTGAGTTTATTTTGTATCCTTCCACTTTGCTGAAGGAGTTTATCAGCTGAAGGAGTTCCCTGGTTGAATTTTGGGGGTCTCTCATGTATACTATCATATCATCTGGGAATAGTGACACTTTGATCTCTTCCTTCCTGATTTGCATCCTCTTGATCTCCTTTAGTTGTCTTAGTGCTTTAGCTAGCACTTCAAGCACTATGTTGAAGAGATATAGATAGACTGGGCAGCCTTGTCTTGTCCATGATTTCAGTAGGATTTATTTGAGTTTCTCTCTGTTGACTTTGATGTTGGCTATAGGTTTGATGTATATTGCATTTACTATGTTTAGGTATGTGCCTTGTATCCCAGATCTCTCCAAGACTTTAAACATGAATGGGTGCTGGACTTTATCAAATGCCTTTTTTGCATCTAAGGAGATGATCATGTGGTTTTTTACTTTCAATTTTTTATGTGGTGGATTACATTGATGGATTTCTGTATGTTGAACCGCCCTTGCATGCTTAGGATGAAGCCAACTTGGTCATGGTGAATGATATCTTTGTTGTGTTCTTGGATTTGGTTTGTAAGTATTTTATTGCGTATTTTTGCATCAGTGTTTGTAAGAGAGATAGGTCTGAAGTTCTCCTTTTTTGTTGAGTCTTTGTGTCATTTAGGTATCAAGGTGACTGTGGCTTCATAGAATGAGTTTGGTAATGTTCCTTCTGTTTCTATTTTGTGAATTGGAGTTAGCACTTCTTTGAAGGTCTGGTAGAATTCTGTACTGAATCCATCTGGGCCAGGGCTTTTTTTGGAAGGGAGACTGTTGATGACTGTTTCTATTTCCTAAGGGATATAGGACTATTCAATCTTTCTACCTGATCTTGACTTAATTTGGGTAGAGGGACTCTATCAAGAAAATTGCCCATTTCTTTTAGATTTTCGAATTTTGTGGCATATAGGCTTTTGTAATATGATTTCCTCGGTGTCTGTAGTTATGTCCCCCTTTTCATTTCTGATTTTACTGATTTGCATAGTTTCTCTCTGCCCTTTAGTTAGCTTGGGTAAGGGTTTGTCTATCTTGTTGATTTTTTTCAAAGAACCAGCTCTTGGTTTCATTGATTCTTTGAATTGTTTTATTTGTTTCTAATTAATTGATTTCTGTCCTGAGTTTGATTATTTCCAGCCCTCTGCTCCTATTATGTGTATTTGCCTCTTTTTTTTTTTCTCGGTTTTTCAGTTGGGCCATTATGTTGCTTGTAGTGCTATGAATTTTCCTCTGAGCACTGCTTTCATTGTGTCCCATAATTTTGGGTATGTTGTACCTTCATTTTCATTGAATTCTAGGAAGTCTTTAAACTCTTTCTTTATATCTTCCTTAAACCAGCTGTTATTGAGCAGCAAGTTTTTCAGTTTCCATGTGCTTGTAAGCTTTTTTCTAATTCCATTTTTGTTGAGGTCCAGCTTTAGTACATGGTGGTCAGATAGATTACAGGAGATTATTTCAATCTTTTTTTTATCTGTTGAGGCTTGCTTTGTGACCAACTATATGGTCTACTTTGGGGAAGGTTCCATGAGGTGCTGAAAAGAAGGTATACTCTTTTGAGTTTAGGTGGAAAGTTCTGTAGATATCTATTAGGTCCATTTGATTTAGGATGTCTTAGAGTGCCTTTATTTCCTTATTAGGCTTCTGTCTAGATGATCTGTCCCTTGGTGAAAGTGGGGTGTTAAAATCTCCCACTATTACGGTGTTGGGAGCGATGTGTAATTTGAGTTTTAATAATGTTTCATTTTTTAATGTAGGCACTCTTGTATTTATTTGGGGCATAGATGTTCAGAATTGTGATGTCCTCTTGGTGGATTTTTCCTTTGATGAGAATGTAGTGCCCCTCTGCATCTTTTTGGATTAATTTTGGTTGAAAGTCTATTTTATTAGATATTAGGGTAGCTACCCCAGCTTCTTTTCTGTGTCTGTTTGCTTGAAAGACATTTTTTCCAGCCCTTTACTCTGAGGTAGTGTTTATCTTTGTTGCAGAGGTGTGTTTCTTGGATGCAGTAGAATATTGGATCCAATTTCTGCACACATTCTGTTAGTCTGTGTTTTTTATTGGAGAGTTGAGTCCATTGATGTTGATAGATAATAGTGACCAATGAACGTTAGTTCCTTTTGTATTGGAGTTGGTGGTCTTATTGTGTCCCATTGCTTGTTTTTTTTTTTTTTAATTTTTGTTGTGATATTATCTGTATGCTATGTTTTCTTTGGTGTAGTTGTTTTCATTGGATTGGAGTTTTCTTTCTAGTATCTTCTGTAGGGTTGTTTTGCTGTGTAGATATTGCATAAATTCAGTTTTGTCATGGAATGTTTTGTTTTCTCCATCTATGTTGATTGAAAGCTTTGCAGGGTATTTTAGTCTAGTTTGGCATCTGTGATCTCTTAGAATCTGCATGACACCTGCTCAGGCCCTTCTTGTTTTCATAGTTTCTGATGAGAAGTCCGTGTGATTCTATTAGGTCTACTTTCATATGTTACTTGGCCTTTTTCCCTTACTGCTTTTAATATCTTTTCTTTATTATGTAGATTTAGTGTTTTGACTATGATGTGACGTGATGTGTTTCTTTTCTGGTCTAGTCTATTTGGTGTTTTGTAGACCTCTTGTATATTTATGGACATCTCTTTCTTTAAGTTGGGAAAATTTTCTTCTATGATTTTCTTGAAAATATTTTCTGGGCCTTGGATCCTTGTGTCTTCTTTTTCATCAATTCCTATTATTCTTAGAATTTGTCTTTTCATGGTGTCCTTGGTTTCTTGAATATTTTGCGTTTGGGATTTTTCTGATTTTACTTTCACTTTGAGAGAAGTATCAATTTCTTCGAGTGTATCTTCAGCTCCAGAGATTCTGTCTTCAATCTCTTGTATTCTGTTGGTGATGCATACCTTTGTGGTTATTGATCTTTTCTCTAAGTTCTCCAGCTCCAGGATTTTTTCATTTCAGTTTGTGTTTTTTTTTTTTTGTTGTTGTTTGTTTTGTTTTGTTCAAAACAGTTTTATTTTATTTTTTTTTCACTTCATTCACTTTGTATCCCCCCATAAGCCCCTCCCTCCTCCCCTCCTGATCCCATGCTCCCTCCCTCTTCTTCATGCATGATCCTCTCCTCCCCAAGTCCACTGATAGGGGAGGTCCTCCTCTCCTTTCTTCTGATCTTAGTCTATCAGATCACATCTGGAGTGGCTGCTTTGACATCTTCTGTTGCCTGGTAAGACTGCTCCCCCCTCAGGGGGAGGTGATCAAAGAACAGGCCTATCAGATTGTGTAGGAGGCCATCCTTCTTACCATTACTATGTAACCCACTTAGACACTAAACTGCCATGGATTACATGTGTGCAGGGGTTCTAGGTTATCGCCATGCCTGGTACTTGGTTGAAGTATGGGTCTCTGGGAAGACCCCTGTGTTCAAATCTTCTGGTTCTGTTGCTCTCCTTGTGGGGTTCCTGCCCTCTCTATAAACTACTGTTTCCCACTTCTTACATAAGTTTCCATGCACTCTTCCCAACAGTTAGCCTTAAAGTCTCAGCATCTGCTTTGATAGTCTGCAGGGCAGAGCCTTTCAGAGGCCTTCTGTGGCAGGTTCCTAGGTTGTTTCCTGCTTACTTCTTCTTTTGATGTCCATCCTCTTTACCTTTCAGGATGGGGATTGAGCGTTTTAGTCAGACTCCTCTCTCTTGATTAGTTTCCTTAGATGTACAGATTTTAGGTTTATCCGATAAGTCTATATGAGTGAGTATATACCGTGTCTGTCTTTCTGCTTGTGGGACAGCTCACTCAGGATGATCATTTCCAGGACTCACCATTTACCTGCAAATTTCATGATTTCCTTATTTTTCATTGTAGAGTAATACTCCATTGTGTAGATGTAACACAATTTCTGCATTCATCTTTCAGTTGAGGGGCATCTGGGCTGTTTCCTGCTTCTGGCTATTACAAATAAGGCTGATAAAAACATGGCTGAGCAAATGTCCTTGTTGTATACTTGAGCCTCTTTTGGATATATGCCTAGGAGTGATATGGATGGATCTTGAGGAAGCGCTATTCTTAGTTGTCTGAGAAAGCGCCAAATTGATTTCCAGAGTAGTTGTACAAGTTTAGATTCCCAACAGCAGTGGAGGAGCGTTCTCCTTTCTCCACAACCTCTCCAACATGTATTGTCACTTGAGTTTTTCATCTTGGCTATTCTGATGGATGTAAGGTGAAATCTCAGGGTTGTTTTGATGTGCATTTCGCTGATGGCTAATGAAGTTGAGCATTTCTTTAAGGGTTTCTCTGCGATTCGATATTCCTCTACAGAGAATTCTCTGTTTAGCTCTGTTCCATATTTTTTAATTGGATTACCTGGTTTGTTGCTTTTCAGCTTCTTTAGTTCTTTGTATATGCTGGATATTAGCCCTCTGTCAGATAAAGGGTTAGTGAAGATTCTTTCCCAATATGTAGGCAGTCGTTTTGTTTTGATGATGGTGTCCTTTGCTTTACAGAAGCTTTTCATTTTCATGAGGTCCCATTTATTGATTGTTGCTCTAAGAGCCTGTGCTGTTGGTGTTCTGTTCAAGAAGTTGTCGCCTGTGCCAATGAGTTCTAGGGTATTCCCCACTTTTTTTCTAGCAGATTTAATGTGTCTGGTTTTATGTTGAGGTCTTTCATCCACTTTGACTTCACTTTTGTGCACGGTGATAAGTATGGATCTATTTTCATTTTTCTACATGTAGACATCCAGTTGGACCAGCACTATTTGTTGAAGATGCTATCTTTTTTCCATTGTATGGTTTTGGCATCTTTGTCAAAAATCAGGTGTCCAAAAGTATATGGGTTTATTTCTGGGTCTTCTGTTCAGTTCCATTGATCCACCATTCTGTTTCTATGCCAGTACCATGCAGTTTTTATAACTGTTGTTCTATAGTACAGCTTAAGATCAGGGATGGAGATACCTCCAGAAGATCTTTTATTGTAGATGATTGTTTTAGCAATTCTGGGTTTCTTGTTATTCCATATGAAGTTGAGAATTTTTCTTTCCAGATCTATAAAGAATTGTATTGGTAATTTGATGAGAATTGCATTAAATTTGTAGATTGCTTTTGGTAAGATGGCCATTTTTACTATGTTAATCCTGCCAAGCCATGAGCATGGAAGATCTTCCCATCTTCTCATATCTTCTTCTAATTCTTTCTTCAGAGACTTGAAATTTTTTTCATACTGTACTACAGAGCAACAGTTATGAAAACTGCATGGTACTGGCATAGAAACAGAATGGTGGATCAGAAGACCCTGACATAAACCCACACACTTAGAGACACCTGGTCTTTGACAAAGATGCCTAAGCCATATAACAGGAAAAAAGATAGCATCTTCAACAAATGGTGCTGGTCTAACTGGATGTCTACATGTAGAAAAATGCAAGTAGTTCCATACTTATCACTCTGCACAAAACTAAATTCCAAGTGGATCAAAGACCTCAACTAAAATCAGACACATTAAATCGGTTAGAAGAAAAAGTGGGGAATACGCTAGAACTCATTGGTGCAGGAGACAACTTCCTGAACATAATTCCAACAGTACAGGCTCTAAGAGCAACAATCAATAAATGGGACCTCATTAAACTGAAAAGCTTCTGTAAAGCAAAGGACACCATCATCAAAAGAAAATGACTGCCTACAGATTGGGAAAGAATCTTCACCAGCCCTTTTCTGACAGAGGGCTAATATCCAGTATATATAAAGAACTAAAGAAACTGAAAAGCAGCAAACCAAGTAATCCAATTAAAAAATGGGGAACAGAGTTATACAGAGAACTCTCTGTAGAGGAATATCGATTGGGAGAGAAACACTTAAAGAAATGTTCAACCTTATTAGCCATTAGGGAAATGCAAATCAAAATGATTCTGAGATTTCACCTTATACCCATCAGAATGGCCAAGATGAAAAACTCAAGTGACAACACATGCTGGAGAGGTTCTGGAGAAAGGGGAACCCTCCTCCACTGCTGGTCAGGATGTAAACTTGTACAACCACTCTGGAAATCAATCTGGTGCTTTCTCAGACAACTAGGAATAGTGCTTCCTCAAGATCCAGCCATACCACTCCTAAGCATATATCCAAAAGCCGCTCAAGTACACAACATGGACATTTGCTCAACCATGTTTTTATCAGCCTTATTTGTAATAGCCAGAAGCTAGAAACAACCCAGATGCCCCTCAACTGAAGAATGGATGCAGAAATTGTGGTACATCTACACAATGGAGTATTACTCAGCAATGAAAAATAAGGAAATCATGAAATTTGCAGGTAAATGGTGGGACCTGGAAATGATCATCCTGAGTGAGCTGTCCCAGAAGTAGAAAGACACAGCTGGTATATACTCACTCATATAGATATATAACGTAGGATAAACCTACTAAAATTTGTCCATCTAAAGAAACTAATCAAGAGAGAGGACCCTGTTTAAAATGCTCAATCCCCATCCCAAAAGGCAAAGAGGATGGACATCAGAAGAAGAAGAAAACAGGAAATAACCTAGGAACCCGAAAGGCAAAGACAAAAGACTTCAGAAGAAGAAAACAGGAAACAACCTAGTAACTTGCCACAGAGGCCTTCTGAAAGGCCCTGTCCTGTAGACTATCAAAGCAGACGATGAGACTTATGGCCAACAGTTGGGCAGAGTGCATGGAATGTTATGTAAGAAGTGGGAAATAGTAAGATCTGGAGAGGACAGGAACCCCACAAGGAGAGTAACAGAACCAGAAAATTTGAACACAGGTGTCTTCCCAGAGACTCATACTCCAACCAAGTAGCATGCAGGGAGATAACCTAGAACCCCTGCACAGATGTAGTCCATGGCATTTTAGTGTCCATGTGGGTTACATAGTAATGAGAGGAGGGACTGCCTCTGACATAATCTGATAGGCCTGCTCTTTGATCACCTCCCCCTGAGGTCGTTGCAGCTTTACCAAGCCACAGATGAAGACAATGCAGCCACTCCTGATGTGATCTGATAGACTAAGGTCTGAAGGAAAGAGAAGAGGACCTTCCCTATCATGGGACTTGGGGAGGGTCAATGGTGAAGAAAGGAGGGGGAGGGTGGTATAAGGAGAGGAGGATACAAAGTGAATAAGGTGTAATTAATAAAATAAAATAAAATTTTAAAAAAGAGCCTATTTGAGTAGTTAACACAGTAAGATTTAATTTGATTTGTTTCTCAAAGGTTAATCTTAAGTGTGACAATGTGCCATTTTATAAAAAGAAGAAAAAAGGTGTGTATATCAGTTATTAATGAATATCAACTTTCTGGAGATTATACCTGAATTCCAAGATATTTTCATTAATAATTAATTGTATTGATATAATTTGCCTCAAGTGACTATTGCTTTGCATACTTCATGTTTGAATTTAATATTGATTTTAAGGTTACTGTTTTGAAGTCTTCTGTATTAGTGTCATATTTATAAATACACATAATGAAGTGAACACCATGTTAAGCCTGAAAGATAGTTAGAAATCCCTGGGTGAGATTAAAATTTGATATTAGGGTATACTACTTGGTCATCACCATATTACATTCTTTTAGCCTCAACTAAATCTCAAACAAATTTAAAATATAAACCATAATCATAATAACTAGAATGCATTCTCACTTGTTTACTGGAATCATCCTTTCAGTGTGTCATACTTTCCCCCTTTTGTCCCCTAATACTTTGCTATGCAGTTTTCAAGGAAGTCAATGTTCTTCATAATATCTTCTTATTGTCTTTTATTGGTACATGCACAGAAATAACTGGCATTTCCTTTAAAGTAGGAAAGTCACAACCCATTTATTTTAGATATGTTATCACAAATGCTTTATTTTCTGCTTGTCACTGCTCTGGGTTTTAGAAAAACACAATTAGTAAAAGAGGAATCATTGCAGTAGGCTTTTTCACACTTTACAAATGGTTACAAAGTGATAATTAACAATGTGCTAAATACTAGGTGATAATGCTCAACAGAATAAGGTGAAAATTAATTGTCTGAGATAAGATATCACTGGAATGGTTCATTTCCTTAAAAGCAATTGAAGCAGACAAAAACTGACATTTTCTCGTGTTGAGGAGGATAATACACTATCATCAACTCAATTGAATTGAACCACTCCTAGTCATTACCATCATCTTTCATTCATGCTTCTGTTCATTCAACAAACATTTATTGAATAACAAGCCTGTGCTTGGCATGTTGATAGATGCTGCAGATAAAACAGCAAAGACAGAGAGTGAGAGAGAGAAATAGGTTTCTGCTTCCATGAGAATTTTACTATGTCAGGTTCTGTCACCATCCATGTCATTACTGCTATCTTCAATATCATGATTTTCATTATATCCCATTATTATCTTTTTGTCATGACCAATAGTTCAAGAGATAAACTCTGTCCAAATAGAGGCTCAATGAAAACAAAGATTAAAGCAATACTGTGTTTATGTAACATGTGTGTCTTCAACTCATTTTGACCTTTGGACATGTAAGATTAAAGTGCTATCTGCCCCAGGGGCAGAAAGAGCTTATCCTACTTCCTCTTTGATATGAGACAAAACTTCCGGTTATTTCCTATCATCTAACCTCCTACTGTTGTGGACACTTGCAACAGATTTTTTGAATGAATACTTGGTAAAGTAAAGGTTCTTCACTCTTACCATGTTTCTAATGTCTATATAGCACATATAGCCAGAAATAACAGCAAAGCATGAACTAAGAAACTTCTCTATCTGCTGAGCAGTGCTTTGTCTGTGATCTGATACCTTCCTTCACCATCCCATTAAGTTAACAATATATTAACTTAAACATCTCTTGACTTATTTTAAATGGACTACATTACTAAGGCAGGCTTTACCTGATGGAATTCACACTCTGTTGTCAGTTACACTCTATTGCTATTCACATAGCAGTGACTGCTCAGGTCTGTCCTACATATCTATGTGTTAGGAAGAGGAAGTAAAAAATATCCATAATAAAGATGAGAATTAGGAACCTTTTAGGAATTACGATGGTGGTGCTACTGGGAATTTCAGCATAAAAGCAAAACTAAAACAAAATCTAAGACATGAAGAAATAAAGAGAAGTAGCTAAAATGGTAAAGATGCTATACAAACAACAAAAAGACTCTTGATAACCATTCCTCTAAAATGAAGAGAAAACCTAAGAGGATGAAGAGTTGACTCCACTGAGGACATATCAGTAACATGGCCACTAATGAAAATACTTGTTTGATATTAGGACATTCAGTTTTCGTAGAAGTTTAAAACAGTGATAATTATACAAGGTCATAAAATTCACCTTTATGTGAGCAAATGAACAGGCCTGCTCAATGTTTCTTTCTTAGAAATACTGAGGGCAAGATATCAGGGAAGCAGCTTTAAAGAGTAGCTTTTGCTTTTTGAAATAGTTCAGTACTCAAGAGATGTATCTTCGTGATTGTATAGGGCAAAGGAGGAAAGGGAAATTGACAATATAAAGCAGTAGAAAAATCACAAGATGAGAGAAGTCTAAAGGTGGAATCTTGGGAAAGTGAGACAAAGAAAGATGAGAAGCATGGAGAGAGAGAGAAAGTAAGCTGGGAGGAAAGCAATAGAAACATGGGAGAGCTACAGTTTCAGGAGAAAAGATAAGAGGAATATACTGATAACACAGGCGAGGTCAGTGTAAATGTAAACTTAATGCCTTTCTTGTTCAGCATCTGATATTTTGGTTGAGCTTAGTTCAAATAGCCACGGGAGATCTGCCTAGCTAAGGGTAGATTTCAACAGATTGTCAAGCATAAATATGAACAAGTAGAATTTTATACAGTAATAAAAAAAATGTTCTTTCTGATACTGATCTGCTCAGGTTCTCAATAATGTATAACCTCTGCACTGAAAAGAGATCACTTAGGACCTTATGCTTGCCATCGATCCTTGATGTATCTACTGAGGTCTAGCCTTCAATGTCACTTCTTGGGATGGAGATATCTGATCATCTGTGCTTCTTTCTTGTTTTCCGTGTTAGGCTCTTCCTACAAGTTGTATACAATGATGGGCATTTTTATTTGTGATAAGGCTTATCCCCTGTGAAGCACTAGCAAGAACCTACAAAAGGAGAGCATACCATAAGAGCCTTTCTTCTGTTTCTTCATGTTAGAGTCAGCACTACAAGAACAAATTTCTTGCCAGGTGTCACTTTTTTACAAACTTATCTCATTATACACTGGACCTTGTCATATCTACTGCTGCATATTATACAACCATGGCTCTCCTATGAGGTATAAAAGTATCTTTTGAAATTTCTACACACATCATACATAACTTTTAACACATAGTCCCTTCATTGAATTATCCTCAATCATCCCAGTTAGCATGTGTTCTCTGATAGCTGCAGAATGTTAACCAAATTGCAAAACAGAGTAAAATAAAAAAAAAAAAACACTTATTTATTATTCCAATTAGCTTGCTGTTTTCCCCTTGAGGTTTTATTATTCTTTTAATGTGGCTAAGAGTTTGGTGGGACTCCTAACAATGAGAGCAGGGGCTGCTTCTGAATCTGTTGCCTGTCTTTGTGTCTCTTTCCTCCCATTGAACTACCTTGTATAGTCTCAATAGGAGAAGATGCTCCTGCCTAGACTTACTGCAACTCTGATATGGCCAGGCTGCTTGATACTCATGGGAAGCCTTCCCTTTTCTGAAGACAAAGGAAGAGGAGATGGAGGAAGTGTTGGAAGGACTGGGGAGAGAGGAAGGTAGGGAAACTTCAGTTAGGATGTAAAGTAAGTAAATAAACTTAGAGAAGGAGGGGGGCAGGAGAAGAAGGTTTTATTTCCTTCAGTGTAAGATCCACAGTCAAAAGGTTTTGTATATTACTGCTGTATCTACATACTTAGAGAAAGTCTAGCATGTACATAACAAATGTGTTTACAAACAATCCAGTATATGTAACATATTTATTTTTCGTCTTTCTTTCAATAGCTTTAGACAAAGGAAAATATACATGCAAAATTACCTTGATACTATTAATCTCAGTAATGAGTAGTAATATCTGAAAGGCTTCAAATCTTAAGATGGTTAAATTTTAAATAATTTACAAAAATTTCAGAATATCACATAAGAAATATTTGCAGTAAAATGTAAAATGCAGTGCACATGTGTGTTTTATGGGTACAAGAGTTATTTTCATTCACATATTTGCAAGGACAGAACTTTTATTTACCTACAACCATATCAAAGTTTTTAAGTCTAAGTAGATCTACTTTTCAGGAAGTATGCATATTTTGAAGAGAAATCTGAGAGATTATAGTAAACGAAAAAAATAATATACCCATCTGTATTATAATTTAACAAAACTTCATAAAAATTACTGTTTAGAACCATTTTATATTCATCAATAATCCAAAGAATATTCAGCAATTGCCAAAAAGAAGCTAATTACATCTTTTAAAATTTTAAGCAGTATGATGTTTTTGACTCTGAGCTATTTTTGAGTGTTTAAACCTCACATATACATTTTTAATTTTGATTGCTCCAGTGAGCCATGCAACTTTTCACTAGAGACACCCTTCAGAAAAAAAAAAGCTGCCAACACAGCTCATTCACTGGGTGTACTTGTCCTCTGCTCAAGCATATTCAAGATAAGTGTTTTTATTTTAAATCTGCAGAATAAAGTTTGAGGGAATGGAGAACCAAAAACTGTCCCTACTTGAGACCCACGCAATGGAAGAGAAGCCATCCCTTACAGTATTAATGTTACTCTGCTAAGTTTGCAGACAGGAGCGTAGCATAACTGTCTTCTGAGAGGCTTCATCCACATGGAAACAGATGTGAAGACCTACTGCCAAACATCAGACAGAGATCAAGGTATCCTATGACAGAGTTGGGGGAACAATTGAGGGATACAGAGGGATCAAGGGCTCCACAGGAAGACCTTCATAGTCAACTGGCCTGGGCCCATGACGGCTCAGAAGAGTGAACCACCAACCAAACAGCATGCATAGACTTGTCCAGGGGCTTCTGCACATATGTAGCAGATGTGCAGCTTGGTCTTCATGTGGGTCCCTCAGAATCTGGAATTGGGCCCTCTCTGATTCTGATGTCTCCCTTTAGAGTTCCCTAAATGGACTGCATTGTCTGGCCTCAGTGGGAAAGGATGTGCCTAGTCCTTCAGGGGCATAATGTGCCAGGGTATGTTGGTACCCATGGGGGAATCTAACACTTCTTTGAGGAAAAAGAGGGGGGGAGTGTGGGAAGGAAGACTGGAAGGAGCAGAAGAGGCTAAAATCAGGGTGGAGAGTGAATCAATACATTAGTGGGGTAAAATGAATTGGAGATAGCAAATACACATATATTTTAAACGTGTAATAAAACAAAATGAGTGGCATAGATTCATAATAAAATCCACAATACCCTCACAATTATTTATGATAACAAGGAAAGTGCATTGTCTCATATGAACTCATATAATGTGCCAGTGTTTGCAAATGACTAATCTCATTTTGTATTCAACAACACCATCATTGACGGGGTCCTATTATCCGTAATTTCACATAACCAAATGAAATGATGAAGCAGTTAAAGGATTTGTTTGGAATTATCTAGTAAGTGACTGTTGAAGTGAAGGCATGGAAAAACCTACTTTGATAAAGTAGGTCTCAAATTTTCTCCCCTGAGAGATAAGCCTTAGGGGAACTCACAATCACTAGTAGAACCACCTTCTAGCCTTCTATAGATGCTTACTTTACTGGCATTAGGAGGTGCTGAGATCCTGCACTTCCACAGAAGCACTGAGAAATTGGTTGGTACACAGAGCTTCCTTAATCAAATTTTTCAGCTATTCAATAATGAACGGCAATATCTAGGTATCATAGTTTCGTTCTACCAGCTCATGTTTTAAGAAGTTTATCTTCAGCTGGTAGCACCATTTGGGGAAATTTCAATGACATTGTCCTGTGGATTAGAAATGAAATGACTGAGTGGGTCATTCACAATAAGTTTTCACTGGTCATTTCCTAGCACTCTTCTGACGTCCTGGTTTGCAGTGACAGAAACAATGCTCCTGAGTCACTTGCAGATAACATCATGATGTTTTGCTTAAGTGTATGGGGCAAATAAATCATTCACTGAATCTTCTAAAATCATTACCCAAAGTAAATATTTATTTTATGTTTTATTTTTGGAAATTCTGTCACAGTAGCACAGAGGTAACTAGTATATTGAGTATAATATTTCAGAAATATCAATATTTATATAAACTAATTTTTAAATTGGTAGATGATAATGCCACAAATATTAGTCACTATAAGAGGAGTGAGGGCCAGAGTTCCATCTCTGGAATCCACATGCTCAAAATAGAGAACAAATTCTTTCAAATTGTTCTTTGAGCTCTGTTCTCATGCTATGCATTTGTTTATATACAGACACACACACACACACACACACACACACACACAGACATACACAAACATACACACACATAGAAAATCCTGAAAACAAATAAAAATTATTTTAAAGGAGTAGAAGCTCAAAAATAATCAAGTGGTCATATGGTAATATGTTCTGTTATTATTGTGACTCTGAAGCATTTGATTTACATTTAAGTTCTAGCTGTAGTGTAGACTTTTAAGTTCTGTAGCACACAATTCATTAATCATGTGTTTTGTCACAAAAGATCTATATTCTTTAAATTATTTATATTTGTATTATTTACATTATTGCTTCACAATAATATCATTGGCACTGGTGGTAGCCCTCAAGTAGCCCTACATGCATCGGTATGTAATCATATTGATGAATCCACAAGAAGACAGCACAGATGGTCTAGTACCCCAAACCTACATCTGGTTGAGAAAACTTTTGGCATAAAGCAACATTTAAGTTTCAGTCCTTCAGAACCCCAGATCCAGGGACTGAATTCATTAAAACCATGAAACTTCACTGTAGCTCAACTTCCTAATTTTTGAACCTAGCACAACAAACCTGTCTACAGAAGAAACAAATAAAAGGATTTTGGTGCTGGTCAAGGCACCTTGGATAATATTTGGCTTCCAAGTACCAATATCAAACAATAACAAATGCGATGGACATGCAACATTAACTGTTTGTCTTGATGACTCTCCAGACCAGCTGTCCTCTTTTTGTTATCTCACCAACCCCGGTTGCGTCTACCTGGCTATATGCTTCCACAAACATTGTTTCTGGGAAAGAATGGGTTAGACAGATTAGACAAATAGTATTAAATGACTTCAGATGCAAGTGACCCGTATAATGTGGGCTTATATTTGAAAAACAAATTATACAACTATGTACAGGAGGCTCAGAGAGTCAGGAATCAAGCTTTTCTGTGGATTCAAAGGCACATGAAATGTATTTATTTGCAGATGTTAGTGTGATCAATCACAACTAAGTTTACAATCAGCAAGAAATCTTAATGAATATTAAGCAATAAAATGAATTAATCTAATCACTGTGCATAATAGTAATCCATCTGAAAATTCCTTCAAAAACTGAAAATATATCTATTAGACCAGTTGTAGTACTATTGGGTATTTACTTAAATGACTCCAAATCAACATGTTAGAGAAATTGTTGCAAGCCAATTTTTATTGCAATACTTTCAACAATAGCTAAGTTATAGAACTAACATAGGTGTACAACAACAGAAAACAGATGAAGAACTTATGTTATATTTACATATACAATGGAAATTTCTGTAGACACAAAGAAGACTGATATTCTGTCATTTTCAGGAAAATTGATGCAGTTATAAATAGTTTTGGTGGTTTGACTATGTATAGCTCCATAGACTCTGTGTTCCAATGCTCAGCGCATAGGGACTGGCACTATTAGGAGGTGTTAGCTTATTTGAGTAGGTGTGGCTTTTTTGGAGGAAATGGTCTTTGAGGTTATATATGCTAAAGCTATTTCCAGTGACAGTGTCTCCACCTTGCTGCCTGTCGATAAAGAAGTAGAGCACTAAGCTCCTTCTCCAGTACAAGGTCGGCCTGGACACTACCATGTATTCCACCATATGACAAAAGACTAAACATCTGACACTGTAAGCCAGACCTGATTAAATGTTGTCCTTTACAAGAGTTTCCATGGTCATGGTGTCTCTTCACAGCAATAGAAACCATAACTAAGACGGAAGTTGGTACCAGCAACTGGGGCATTGCTGTAATAGGCCTGTGAATGCTGTTGTTTGGAGAAATGGAGCTTTTTTTTTTGTTTATTTGGGTTTTTTTTTTGTTTGTTTGTTTGTTTGTTTTACTTTGGGTTAGGAAAACTATGAAATGCTTTAAACAGGCCTTAATGGGAATCCCAATAGGAGCATGTGCTGTTGACTGTGATTTCAACTGTCAAACCTGGCTCAAGTGGTTTCAGAGGAGAGTATGTTGCTTGAAGATTGCTCTTGTGATATTTTGGTAAAGAGTGTGGCTCTTTCTTTCTTTCTTTCTTTCTTTCTTTCTTTCTTTCTTTCTTTCTTTCTTTCTTTCTTTCTTGTGTGCATGTGTGTTTGTCTGAAGAGTCTTCCTGAGGCTTAGGCGAAGAGATTAAGATTAACTACATTTGCAAAGGAAATCTCAAAACAACCTAGCATACACTCTGTACTCTGGTTCCTCTTACAAAGATCATTTTGATGAAACATAGTAAGCTGAGAAAGGAAAAATATAAAATTTATGGTTCAAGGATTAAAGAGGTACGAGGAATTGGAATGGAACTACATTCTGTGTTCAAGGAAATAAACAGATTAAAGATACTTAATGAAATTATAGAGTGGCGACCTCAGGGCAATATCTCACCCAGCTAAGCTTCCATCTTGTGAAAACAATTAAAGAAAAAAACTTAGGTCCAGGCATGGTAGTGCACTCCTTTAATCCCAACACTGAGAAGACAGAGACATGTAGATATTTGAGTTCAAGGTCAGTCTACAAAGCAAGTTTTTGGACAGACAAGCTTAGGCAGTGAAGGTAATCATTGAAACAGAAGGTTGATGAAGATGTAATAGAACAAGCAGACCATGTTCCAGCTTTAGGAAGAACTAGAACTTGCCACCTTTGGCCACATGGCTTTGGGTTTAAAGTCAAGAACAGAATAACAGATTACAGAATCTCCCTCCATCACTAAGGAAAGTTGCTGAGGCCAGATGTTTAAGAGGGCTGGCTGTCTTTACACTGAGGATGAGAGAGACCTTTGTGTGAATGGAATCTCCTTCTGCAACCACGGTAAGCCTCTGCAACCAGGTGTGTGGCAGTGGTGTCACTTCATGGAGTTCCATAAGTGCCATTGTTTTAAAAAGTGAAGGGACAGCCTATATTGTCTTGGAAACCCAAGATCTTAGAGATGCCATAGCTATGGAATATTTGTGGAGGAAATCTGCTAACAGGCCATGAAAGCAGCCCAAGGGAGAGAAATGTGTTGGAGTCAACAAAGCCAAAAGGAGTCAGAGATCTGAAGAGATGCCAAGGATGAAGTTTGCCTAGCTGCTTTTCAATGATGCATTGCTCCAATATTTCCTCCCTACCCTACCTTTCCTCCATTTTAGAATGGTAATATATGTAATATTTTTTATTATGATTTTTATAGGAGATTAAAGTCAAGACATTGCCTGAATCTCAGAAGAGACTTTCAACTTCAAATACTTAAACAAGTTTGAGATGGTTATAGACTATGGGGACTTTTGAAATTGGACTGAGTGCATTTATTTATTTATTTATTTATTTATTTATTTATTTATTTATTTTGCATTATGTTAGGACTCTGCGGCCAGAAAGTATAATGTGCTGCTCTCAATAGTTATGCTCTCCCCCATAGACTCGTGTGCTCGAATGCTTGGCCCATAAGAAGTGGCACTATTCAGAGATGTTACTTTTTTTGGGCAGTTGTGGCCATATTGGAGGAAGTGTGTCACTATGGAGGCAGGCTTTGGGATTGTACATGCTCAAGGACATTCCAGTCAAAGTATCTCCTTTCTGGGGATCAAGATGTTTACCTCTGAGCTCCTTCTCCAGCACAAATGTCTGCCAGGATGTTGCTATGCTTTCTACCATGATGATTGTTGACTTTGATTTTTATCAAGCCTACTTTATGTAGGGTTCCTCAACACTTCTCCCTCACTTTGTATCCCTGCTGCAGCTCCCTCCCTCATCTCTTCCCAGTCCCACCTACCCTCCGTCTCCTTCCCCTCTGCCCTTTCCCTAGTGCCATGATAGGGGGAGACTTCCTTCCCTTCTATCTGAACCTAGTCTATCTCACATTTCATCAAGGCTAACTGCATCATCTTTCTCTGTGGCCTGGCAAGGCTGCACCTCCTCCCCACCCACCGCAGTGGGAGATGATCAAAGAGCTGGCCTTGAGTTCAGAGGCCCTTGGACTCTTGGATGTCAGAGACAGCCCTTGGACCCCTTGCTAGGGAACCCACTTGGAGAATGAGCTGTCTATGAGCTTCCTCTGAGCAGGGGGTCTACATTCTCTCCATGCATTGTCTTAGTTGGAGTATAGTTCTCTGCAGATCCCCTTTGGCCCAGGCTTTTTGGCTCTATTGTTCTCCTTGTGATTGTAGGATTCTTTTGAGAGCAATACCAATATGAGTCTTCAAGAAATCCAGAAGTCTAGGTAACCAGCAAATCACCAAACAGCGAACACAACAGCAGGGCATGCCAGTAACAAGCAGTTCTCCTCCAGGCAGCCATACCTTCTTTCTCTTGGGTATCATATTTATACCCCTCAAAGTCCTCAGAATTCAGCTAACTGCACCTGGCAAAGACCACACTCCACACGAGACACCTAACAGGTATGGATAAACTAAAACCCCACAACTTGGAATTTTCAAAAACATGTTTACATATCATAAACCAAAACATCCACAATAGATGATAATGGACTAAACCTCTAAAACTATAAGCCTGACCCAATTAAATGTTGTCCTTTATAAGTGTTGCTGTGTTTGTGCTCTCTGCTCATGAAAATGGAAACTCAACTAAGTAATAAATATAATAAGCAAATTAACCCAGGTTCTAAAAAACAAATACTATATTTCTTCTCACATGTGATTCATATAGTCTATATAGATCAATAAAGTTATGATATCAAAGTAGAAAATATGGGAAGAAAATGAAAGGATAAGTGTAATGGATTGATTGTACAATTGATACTTGTATAAAATTATCCCTCTGTAACATAGTGCCACTGGCAATGAACACATGCAGTGAAAAATCTGAAACTGTTAATAAAATAAAATTCATGCTAATATGGATCATAACACAAATTTCTGTTTATGAAAAGTACATAGTTTTAAATTTAATAATATTTTATTCATTTTTAGGTTAGAGTAATCTAAAATATGGTAAATTTCCACCCATTTACTGGAGAAAGATAGATCATTCCCATTCCATTACAAAGGTCTCTAGGGTGACAAAGCAAGGGCCATTGATGGCAAGGGATGACCTCAGAACTCCAATACCATCGGGCATATTTCTGTAGAAGCTCATTTGGATCATTTTACTGTTTGCGCTGTAACACAGAAAGCATTACCTCTACAGCTTCCGCATTGACTGATAGTTATAGACACTGGATTTTGATTACAGATGAAGGCTCCACACTTAACATGTGAACGTTCACCAATTGCAACATAACAATTCAAGATAGGATCACATTTAGTACTTAAAACTCAGCATAAAATTATAGTTTGACTTTTGACATTTGTGTTGACGCCTTCAATCAGTCTTTTAAATTCTTTGTTCTCTTATTTATGGAGTCTGAGTGTGAAGAGCCTTGTATGCTTTTATTCAGATGGCTGCATATAGTGAATAAAACAGATGCCTTGGGGCATCTACTATGTTCACTTTAGTTGATTATTTACCCCCACACCTAAGCTATTTATGAATTTGGCTGCTAATGTTTGATACTTTGGCCACTTTCACTAGAGTATAACTTACGACTAGCAAGACTCAACTTCTTATTAATGTCTAAGATGCTGGGACACTGAAATCACCAGAGCTACCAATAGCTGAGGAGAGACTGATATAATATAGTAAGCATGACAGTTTTTCCTGAGAAGGACTCATTCATAAACATTTGCTGAAGAGTTTCCTGCCATGTAAGACCCAATTTAGAAACTGGAAAACACCTCTTCTGATGTTGCTTTCCTATCTCTGCTTGCTTCTTTTCTTCACAATCTCCACCTAGTTTTTTCTCATGGATACTATTTTAATGAAGCACTTTCATAGATACTTCATCTCAGGCTCTGCTTCTAAGCTTGACGAAAAACACTTGATATACCTAAGCTCATTAATATACTAGGTTCCTAAAAACAGCTAATGCTGCAGGCACAGAAATAACTCTTTGCAAGCCTTTTCCAGCATGGGTTACCTATGCGTTCAACAAAGATATTAAATTTTGAAGGCTTAAAACAATATCCCTTACCCTGAGGATCTGTACTGAACCAAAGAATAGTGAAGCACAATCTATCAAGATAGCTGGTCCAGTTTCTAAATACAGTGATCCACTCTGCTCACACTGCATGACAATTACATTAAAAACCGCAGTGTTCTTTTAGAACTGAGAAGCACAAGGCAAATTATTCTAACTTTTTAAATAACCAGGACTAGAACTTAGCAGGTGCTCCAAGGAGTTTATAAGAGAGCAATAGAAAAATTTGATTCTGCAACTTTATCATGGTTGGCGTAATAATACATCAAACTTGGCACTCCCCTCAGAGGCTCCTATGTGAACTCTGATGTCTAGAGGAGAAAAAATAGCAGCTTTTAGATTATGTTGTGAATTGCAAATGTGTACATGTATGGTTTAATCACAACCTACCAGACTAATTAATACCTAGTAGCAATCTCATATATTTAGATACTGATGTTGAAAAAGTGGCACTACAGCTTTTGCCATCACCCAGAAATCAACGTTTCTCTCTTCCATATACCCAGAAACCCCAAATCACCAGGGGAGATTGACCATAAAAAATAATCAATCCATCTTTTTTTTTATATTTATAGTTGTCTTGCCAGTATGTATATCCAAATGTGCAAAATATCATATCACAAAGTAATTGTCCCAAATCAATCAACTCAAAAATTATAAGGCAGTCCCACTAAAACTTCCAGGACAGAATAATCAATGATTATAAAAGTAGGTAGCAACAATCAATAAATGGGATCTCATGATTCTGTAAAGCAAAAGACACTGTCATAAGAACAAAACGACAGCCTACAGACTGGGAAAGGATCTTCTCCAACCCTATATCTGACAGGGGGCTGATATCCAGAATATATAAAAAACTAAAGAAGTTAAAAAGCAATAGATCAAGCAATCCAATTAAAAAATGGGGTACGGAGCTAAACAGAGAATTCTCTGTAGAGGAATATAGAATGGCAGAGAAACACTTAAAGAGATGCTCAATGTCTTTAGCCATCAGAGATATGCAAATCAAAACGACCCTGAGATTTCACATTATGCCCATCAGAATGGCCAAGATGAAAAACTCAAGTGACAACACATGCTGGAGAGGTTCTGGAGAAAGGGGAACCCTCCTCCATTGCTGGGGGGAATGTAAACTAGTACAACCACTTTGAAAATCAATCTGATGTTTTCTCAGACCATTAGGTATAGTGCTTCCTCAAGATCCAGCTATACCACTCCTAGACATATATCCAAAAGATGCTCAAGTACACAACAAGGACATTTGCTCAACTATGTTTGTAGCAGCTTTATTTGTAATAACCAGAAGTTGGAAACAGCCCAGATGCCCCTCAGTTGAGGACTAGATACAGAAATTGTGGTATTTTTACACAATGGAATACTACTCAGCAATCAAAAATGAGGAAATCATGAAATTTGCAGGCAAATAGTGGAATATTGAAAAGATCATTCTGAGTGACGTATCCCAGAAGGAGAAAGATGGTATATACTCACTTATATAGGCCTATAAGGTATGATAAACATACTGAAATCTATATACCTAAAGAAGATAAACAAGAAAGAGGACCCGGGTAAGGTGATCCGTCCTCACTTAGAAAGACAAATGGGATGGACATTGGATGTAGGAGAAAACAAGTAACAGGACAGAAGCCTACAGCAGAGGGCCTCTGAAATACTCTACCTAGCAGTGTATCAAAGCAGATACTGAGACTCATAACCAACCCCTTGGCAGAGAACAGGGAATCATATGAAAGAAGGGACAGTTAATATGACCTGGAGAGTACAGGAGCTCCACAAGGACCAAATATATCTGGGCACAGGGGTCTTTCATGAGATTGTTTCTCCAACCAAGGAACTTGTATGGATATATCCTATACCCTCTGCTCAGATGTAGCCCATGGGAGCTCAGTATCCAAGTGGGTACCTTAGTAATGGGAACAGGGACTATTTCTGACATGAACTCAATGGCTGGCTCTTTGACCTCCCCCTCCCCCCTGGAGGGAGGAGCAGCCCTGTTAAGCCACTTCCAGTCCTGGAGATACCTGATAAACCAGGGTCAGATGAAATGGGAGGAATTCCTCCCCTATCAGTGGACTTGGAAAGGGGCATGGAGGAGGTGAGGGAAGGAGGGTGGGGTTGGGAGGGAATAAGGGAGCGGGATGCAAAATTAATAAACTGTAACTAATATTAAAAAATAAAAAATAGAAAGTATGTGAAGCAGTTTGGAAATATTTGAAAAAACAAAGTACAGTAGTTCTTGCCAACAACAGCTAGTGATTTACAATTTATATTTAGCTGTGGGAAAAACCAATAGTACTTCAAGTCCTCAGCTCACAGGCAGTGTGAAAGTGTGTTTTTCTACCTGAGCAAAATCTAGAGTAAGGAATGACCAGACTAGAAAAAGATAAAGGTTTTGAACTCAGTATATCTGCATTGAAGCCTTGCTTACCTATTTTTCGTTTGTTTGTTTATTTGGCTTTTCCAAGCTTCAAAATATTCTTTGAAAATTGTATACACTTTTCTACAGGCTTGAATTTGTTGGTAATAGTGATTAACACATATTGAGTGCAAGTCCCGGTGTGCACAGAACCCTGATTAACACTGATGGAAAACCATTTCATGAGTATCCATTTATTTATTCATCTATGAATATTTGATTGTCTGCTGCCTTTGTACTTTTTAAATGGGAAAACACATATACAAAATTAAAATATCATCAGAAAGACACACAGGTAATAAATTCAAAATCTTTAGTCTGATTCTGGGCATTGAAATTACAGGAAAGTTTAGATTTCATGTTTTTTTTTTAACTTTTTATTCATTTATTTATTTATTTATTTATTTATTTATTTGTCATTTATCTATTTTATTGAACACAAAGATGTATTTTATGTCCTGCTTATACTTTCCTTGTGTTTCCTCTACAGACATCATTTGAAATCACACCAGTCAGCAGTATAATTTTGCTTCTGTTGTCCAGCATAATTTAGAAAACACAGAAAAGAGTATTGTATTTAGCCATACTCTCAGTCCTTATTTCTTTTTTTTATTAATTACACTTTATTCATTTTGTATCCCTCCATAAGCCATTCCCTCCTCCCCTCCCGATCCCACCCTCCCTCCCGTTTCTGCATGCATGCTCCTCCCCAAGTCCACTGATAGGGGAGGTTCTCCTCTCCTTTCTGATCTTAGTCTATCAGTACTCATCAAAAGTGGCTGCATTGTCTTCTTCTATGGCCTGGTACGGCTGCTCCCCCCTCAGGGGGAGGTGATCAAAGAGCAGGCCAATCAGATTATGTCAGAGGCAGTCCCTCTTCCCATTACTATGTAACCCACTTGGACACTGAACTGTCATGGGCTACATCTGTGCAGGGTTTCTAGGTTATCTCCATGAATAGTCCTTGGTTGGAGAATGAGTCTCTGGGAAGTTCCCTGTGTTCAAATTATCTTCTTCTGTTGCTCTCCTTGTGGAGTTCCCGTCCCCTCCAGCTATTACTATTTCCCACTTCTTACATAAAATTTCATTCACTCTGCCGGACAGTTGGCCATCAGGCTCAGCATCTGCTTTGATAGTCTGCAGGGCAGAGGCTTTCAGAGGCCCTCTGTGGTAGGTTCCTAGTTTATTTCCTGTTTTCTTCGTCAGGCTTTCAGAGGCCCTCTGTAGCAGGTTTCTAGGTTGTTTCCTGTTTTCTTCTTCTTCTGATGTCCATCCTCTTTGCCTTTCATGTGGGGATTGAACATTTTAGTTAGGGTCCTCTCTCTTGCTTGGTTTCTTTAGATGCACAGATTTTAGTGGGTTTGTCCTACATTGTATGTCTATATGAGTGAGTATATACCGTGTGTGTATTTTTGCTTCTGGGACAACTCACTGAAGATGATCCTTTCCAGGTCCCACCATTTACCTGCAAATTTCATGATTTCCTTATTTTTCATTGCTGAGTAATATTCCATTGTATAGATGTACCACAATTTCTGCATCCATTCTTCAGTTGAGGGGCATCTGGGCTGTTTCCAGCTTCTGGCTATTACAAATAAAGCTGCTACAAACATGGTTGAGCAAATGTCCTTTTTGTGTCCTTGAGCCTCTTTTGGGTATATGCCTAGGAGTGGGAATAGCGCTGCCTCAAGATCCAGCCATGCCACTCCTAGATTTCATGTTTACAAATATTTGGATGTTATTTCAACTAGTGTCTTTATTATGATGTGCACTCTGCACATCATAGGCACTGAAAATTATTAACTTGTTTGCCTTTGTACTTCCCCCTCTGTGACAAACCAGATTACCAAAACTGAATAAAGTGCATTAATTTATAGTAATATTCATTTGGGCAGGAATAGTTCTTTCAAATGATTCTCTAAAAAAATCAAGTGGTCTTGGTGTTTGTGAATCTCTCCACAAGCAAAGCAGTAACCTATGCCTTCTGCAAGATAAAATGTCTTTATGTAGCTTGATAACCTTGTGTGCCCTGTTTTCAATGCTTCCTCAGTACACTCATATTATTCTGCAAATCTTTGTACTTTAGTTAACTCCACAAATGGGCAGCATAAAAGCAACAGTAAAGCTATTAAAGATAGATGATCACTGAACCAGTGTATGCTTAAAATTCAAGACTCTGAATGATTTTTAAAAAACATTTTACATATAAGTATTGCTGATCTCTCATTTGTTTTGCCATTTGACTATCAAAAGACTCAGGACGGATATTATGTGGAACTCTTAATAATTCAAGTAAAAGATAATCTGATTTTGTTTCCCCAAACTGGTCAATAATAAATGAGAGTTAAAATTTGAATCCAGACAGTGGATTGTTCACAGTTTATTATTGATAAGGCACATTATTCTAACATTTTCAAAGGATGATGCATTATTTACTGCCTCTACTAGTAAACGCCCAAACAGGAATGAAAGGATTAGAGTTCAAGTAAGACTGGTTGAGCTTGCTAAATACCCAGCACGTAGCTGGTTTTGAATTGGGTAGACAAAAACATATAACTGTTGTTCTTCAGTGCCAGGGCAAATTGCTTTTAAAATTTGTTAGTTTCTCGCAGTGGACTATGTTGTATAGACACATATGGAATGACTTGTACCTATTTTATGTGAGAGATTATTTACAAAACAGTTTGTAAAATTCAGTGAAATGGTGACTTCAGAGCAGCAGAGACACATTCAACCAGATAGAACTGCAAACCATCAGGGTTAGGGGGAATTCTTTACATTTGTGTCAGTTTATTTGTTCTCTTTTCAATATTTTTTTTTCTTTGTAAAATAATTTTATTGCATGTATTTATTGTAGCAAGTGAATGGGGCACCATGTATCCATGCTGTGAGGCTAGAGGTCAGAGTACAAGCTGTAGGATTATTTACTTCTCCTATGTGGGCTCAGAAATATTCCACGGTTACAGGACTGAGAGTGGGTGCAGTTTCCCACTGAGAGATCTAAGAGGGTCCTTTTTTCTTTATTTTAGACATGGTACTTTGTATCCCAGGATTGCTGAGGACTTGCTTTGTTGCTCAGGATGAGTTTGAACTTCTGATATTTCTTCCTCTACCTCCAGAATATTACAGGTGTGTTTGCCATCATATACAGTTTTATTTGATTCAATGTTAGGTTAATGATAAGCATGGTTCAGTAAGACATAAACATGAGAAAAAATTGGAATCTGTGAACAGAAAAATTATCATGATAAAACTTAGTGTGATTATAATATGCCTTTTCAGGTCTCTGTGTGTCTTTGACTAATTCAAGGTATTTGCATGTATAGTGTGTAGAGAAAGTATGTGTGTGCAATTCCTGCTTGTGCATGGCATATGTATGAGTGCATATATATTTATGCATGATGTGTGTGTGCGTGTGAGCGTGGCTTGTGTACATATTATTATGTATGCATGGTGAATGTTGTAAAGTGTGTGTTTTTGTGGAGTGTATACAAGGTATGAGTACACATGATGTGTGTACATGATACATGTGCATTATGGTTCATGTATGCCTGCTGTCTGTGTATGATAGGTGTGTACGTGATGATGTGTATGCATGGTGTATGTTTGCAAGGTGTCTGTATGTATTGTATATGCATAAGTAGTATTTATGTGAACGTATGTACATGTGTTCATGAATGTTGTATGTACACATGGTATGTGTACATGATATATTGGTATGTGTATATGATTATTTGCTTGTGCATGATGAGGTGTTTTCGTGGTATATATGTGCACAGTGTATGTGAGCATGTTGTTATGGACATGGTGTTTATGCAAGTTTTGTGAATGTACAGTGTATGTGTTCCGGATATGTTTGCATGCACAAACATATCATGTATGTACTCATTGAATTTCTGAATAGTGTGTGTACATGATATGTGTGTATTCATGTCTGGTATAGCAGCATGTACGTTACATAAAATGTGTGTACATTATGTGTATGTACATGGTGTGTGTCTGCATGATATTATGACATTTGTGTGTTTGATTTTGTGAGTGTGTGTGTATGTGTGATCTCTTTTATATGCAAGAAGCCTTACTAAATTTGCCTATCCACTGTCACAGCCAAAAAAATATTTACATTCAAAATCACAAGTTCTTTGAAAGGCCTAACAAGAGTCATCTCTCCTCACCACCACAGTGTATGAAAACCATGAATGTGTACTTTAAAAGTGTTACTTAAAATGTGTCATAGTAATCATGTTATATATAAAATGTTAAGATTAAATATATATTCTGTAAAGTTTTCTTGAAATACAGGCAAGATGTTATAGTTATAAAAATCTAAATTTTTTAAATTATTAATTAAAACTCTAAGGTATGTATAGAAAAAGTAATTTAAATTTTCTCATACTACTGAACAGATGATTTGATTAAAGCTTTTGAATATTATAAATATTAGCTGATTTATTTTTCCTTTTTTTCTCTCTTTTTTTGTATTTTGTTTTTTTCTTATCAGTTACATTTTATTAACTCTGTACCCCAGCCGTGTCCTGATCCCTCATTCCCTCCCAGTCCCTCCCTCCCTCCCTCCTCTCCACCGTGCCCCTTGCCAAGTCCACTGATAAGGGGGGA
>NW_026596034.1:18090281-18099538 GCF_907164565.1 Psammomys obesus
TCCCCCCTTATCAGTGGACTTGGCAAGGGGCACGGTGGAGAGGAGGGCGAGAGGGACTGGGAGGGAATGAGGGATCGGGACACGGCTGGGATACAGAGTTAATAAAATGTAACTGATAAGAAAAAAATAAAATACAAAAAAAAAAAAAAAAAAGACTCTCCAAATACTACAGGATGGGGAAAAGCCTAAATCTTACATAAAGAATTTAGGTAAGTGCAGAAACAAAAATCTTATTCAATGAAGAACATGTCAATTGGTTATCCAATACAAATACCATGTGCTGAAAAAACTGTATACAGTTAACATTATATAGACTTA
This sequence comes from Psammomys obesus, assembly GCF_907164565.1. Taxonomy (NCBI): domain Eukaryota; kingdom Metazoa; phylum Chordata; class Mammalia; order Rodentia; family Muridae; genus Psammomys; species Psammomys obesus. The sequence goes on from NW_026596034.1 coordinate 18,090,600, forward strand.
GAAGATGGTACTTAAGAATACATACGTGTGTGTGTGTGTGTGTGTGTGTGTGTGTGTGTGTGTGTAAAATAACAATATAAAAAGAGGCTATGAGTTTTAAAAAGTACAAGAAGGGGTAATTGGGAGAGTTTGGAGGAAGAAATGGAAAGGAGAAATCGGAAGAAATATAATTACATTATAGCCTAAAAACTTAAAAAAAAGAGTAAGAATGTTTAGAAAGTAAATGTCAAAAAGATAAAAAGAAAAGATAAAATGCCAACCACAATTTAATTTCTGTATAAACTATCTCTCAGAAATTAATGGATCATGAAGAAAAATCTCAAAAGAAGAAATTGAAAAATAAAAAAATAGTAATTCTTTGCTTACATTTGATTAGGAAAAGTTCTATATACAAAGAAATGCTTAAAACAATTTGAAAGTTTCTGTTTATTTGGATTTTTTTGTTTGATTTAATGTGATTCTTATGTTGCACAGGCAGAATCTACAGGCCTAGAACACAGTATGTAGCAAAAGATGGCCTAAAATTTGAGATTGTATTATTCCAGTATCCTGAGTACTAGCATTGCATGTGTGTGCCCGCATACCCAGGAAAAAAAAAGGAAAACTTAAAACATTAATTGTAGATTAATATGAAGTGTCTTACCAAAATTATGGAGCCCCATATTACATTGATATTTGGGAATGTTTCTGGAAACTTTACGAAGGAGGACTCAGCTGGAGAAAATAAGTCATTAGAATAAGGGGCTTCTCATGACTGGTATAGGGAGATTTTTGTTAGGTTGAAACTAGTTCTTGGAGGGATTCTTGTCAGCCCAAATAAGAAAGGTTCATTTAAATTATATATGAACATTTATATATAGAATTACATCTATCATATGTTTTTTAAAGGTAAATACTTAACAGTATGATTCCACTAAGGCTTTTCCAGACATTCTTATTATTATTTTACCCTCCTCATTTTTCTTCCATTTTTATGGCCCCCCTCGAAGTGCCACCTTCTTTCCCCCATTTCCACTATCAGATCTTTTGTCTAGTCCTCTACTCCTTCTTCAAGTCTTGATAGTCTATGCTTTGCTTCCCTGACTATACTAGTTTGACTTTCCTTTGGGGTTTTTAGTTAAGTTGTTTTCCCATCTTTCTAGAACTGTAGGTGGGTATATTCATGCAAAAAGGAAAGTTTTCATGGAGTACTTCTTCAACAATTCAATATCTTGAATACATCATTGCCAGTTGGTCTTCTTGGTCTTTGTTTTTTTTTTTTTTGTCATTTTTATGCTCTTATTTTATTTTTCTGCCTTCCCACGTGCCCCACCCCCATGCATTTTAAGACAGAGTCCCGTAGTCCATTCTGGACTTCAACTTTTTTTATTTTATTTATTTATTTTTTATTATTTACACTTTATTCACTTTGTAGCCCCCCATAAGTGCCTCCCTCCTCCCCTTCCTATCCCACCCTTCCTCTCTTTCTTCACCCATGCCCCTCCCCAAGTCCACTGATAGGAAAGGTCCTTTTCACCTTCCTTCTGATATTAGTCTATCAGATCTCATCAGGAGTGGCTGCATTGTCACATGCTGTGGTCTGGTAAGGCTGCTCCCCCCTCAGGGGGAGATGAACAAACAATAGGCCAACCAGATTATGTCAAGGGCAGTCTCTCTTCCCATTACTATGTAACCCACTTGGACACTAAACTTCCTTGGGCTACATCTGTGCAGGGGTTCTAGGTTATCTCCATGCCTGGTTGGAGTATGAGTCTCTGGGAAGACTCCTGTGTTCAAATTTTCAGGTTCTGTTGCTCTCCTTGTGGAGTTCCTGTCCTCTCCAGATCTTACTATTTCCCACTTCTTACATAAGATGCTATGCACACTGCCCAACAGTTGGCCATAATTCTCAATGTCTGCTTTGATAGTCTGCATGACAGAGCATTTCAGAGGCCCTCTGTGGCATGTTTCTAGCTTGTTTCCTGTTTTCTTCTTCTTCTGATGTCCTTCTTCTTTGCCTTGCAGAATGGGGATTTAACATTTTAGTCAGGGTCTTCCCTCTTGATTAGTTTCTTTATATGCACAGATTTTAGTAAGTTTATCTTATATTACATGTCTATACTAGTGAATATATACCCTGTGTGTCTTTCTGCTTCTGGGCCAGCTCACTCAGGATGATCCTGTACAGTTCCCACCATTTACCTGCAAATTTCATGATTACCTCATTATTCATTGCTGAGTAATATTGCATTGTGTAGATGTACCACAATTTCTGCATCCATTCTTCAGTTGAGGGGCATCTGGGCTGTTTCCAGCTTCTGGCTATTACAAATAAAGCTGGTACAAAAATGGTTGAGCAAATGTCCTTTTTTGTGTACTTGAGCCTCTTTTGGATATATGCTTAGGAGTGGTATGGCTGGATCATGAGGAAGTGCTATTCCTAGTTGTCTGAGAAAGGGCCAGATTGATTTCCAGAGTGGTTGTACAAGTTTACATTCCCACCAGCAGTGGAGGAGGATTCCCCTTTCTCCACAGCCTCTCTAGCATGTGTTGTCACTTGAGTTTTTGATCTTGGCCTTTTTGATGGGTATAAGGTGAAATCTCAGGGTCGTTTTGATTTGCATTTCCCTAATGGCTAATGACGTTGAGCATTTCTTTAAGTGTTTCTCTGCCATTCTATATTCTTCTGCAGAGAATTCCCTGTTTAGCTCTGTTCCCCAATTTTTAATTGGATTGCTTGGTTTGCTGCTTTTCAGTTTCTTTAGTTCTTTATATATACTGGATATTAGCACTCTGTTAGATAAAGGGTTGGTGAAGATTCTTTCCCAATCTGTAGACAGCCATTTTATTTTGCTGATGGTGTTCTTTGCTTTACAGTTTCATGAGGTCCCATTTATTGATTGTTGCTCTTACAGCCTGTGCTGTTGGTGTTCTGTTCAGGAAGTTGTCTCCTGTACCAATGAGTTCTAGGTTCTTCCCCATTTTTCCTTCTAACCAATTTACTTTCTATGGTCTTATGTTGAAGTCTTTGATCCACTTGGACTTCAGTTTTGTGCAGGGTGATAAGTGTGGATCTATTTGCATTTTTCAACATGTAGACATCCAGTTAGACCAACACCATTTGTTGAAAATGCTATCGTTTTTCCATTGAATTGTTTTGGCATCTTTGTCAAAGATCAGGTGTCCATAAGTTTGTAGGTTTATTTCTGGGTCTTCTGTTTGGTTCCATTGATCCACCATTCTGTTTCTATTCCAGTACCATGCAGTTTTTATTACTGTTGCTCTATAGAACAGCTTAAGATCAGGGACAAAGATACCTCCAGAAGATTTTTATTGTAGAAGATTGTTTTGGCCATTCTGAGTTTCTTGTTATTCTATATGAAGTTGAGAATTTTTCTTTCCATGTCTGTAAAGAATTGTGTTGGAAATTTGATGGGAATAGCATTGAATCTGTAGATTGCTTTTGGTAAGATGGCCATTTTTACTATGTTAATACTGTCAAGCCATGAGCATGGGAAATCTCTCCATCTTTTGATATCTTTTTCTAATTCTTTCTTCAGAGACTTGAATTTTTTTCCATACTAGTCTTTGACTTGCTTGGTTATGGTTACATCAAGGTACTTTATGTAATTTGTGGCTATTGAGAAGGGTGTTATTTCCATAGTTAATTTTTATTTTATTTCAATTTAATTTAAGTTTTTAACTTTTTTATTAATTACACTTTATTCATTTTGTATCCCCCCATAAGCCCCTCCCTCCTCTCCTCCCGATCCCACTCTTCCTCCCCTCTGCATGCATGCCCCTCCCCAAGTCCACTAATAGGAGAGGTTCTCCTCTCCTTCTTTCTGATCTTAGTCTATCAGTTCTCATCAAAGTGTCTGCATGTAAACTTGTACAACCACTCTGGAAATCAATCTGGCCCTTTCTCAGACAACTAGGAATAGCACTTCTTCATGATCCAGCCATACCACTCCCAGGCATATATCCAAAAGAGGCTCAAGTACACAAAAAGGACATTTGCTCAACCATGTTTGTAGCAGCTTTATGTGTAATAGCCAGAAGCTGGAGACAACCCAGATGTCCCTCAACTGAAGAATGGATGCAGAAATTGTGGTACATCTATACAATGGAGTATTACTCAGCAATGAAAAATAAGGTAATCATGAAATTTGCAGGTAAATGGTGGGACTTGGAAAGGGTCATCCTGAGTGAGTTGTCCAAGAAGCAAAAAGACTCACATGGTATATACTCACTCATATAAACATACAACATAGAATAAACCCACTAAAATCTGTACATCTAAACAAACTAAGCAAAAGAGAGGACTCTAACTAAAATGTTCAATCCCCATCCTGAAAGGCAAAGAGGATGGACATCAGAAGAAAAAGAAAACAGGAAACAACCTTGGAACCTCTTACAGAGGGCCTCTGAAATCCAGAAGAAAACAGGAAACAACCTCGGAACCTGCCACAGAGGGCCTCTGAATGCCTACAGTCTACAGTGCAGACTGTCAAAGCAGATGCTGAGCGTGATGGCCAACTGATGGGCAGAGTGAATGGAATTTTATGTAAGAAGTGGGAAATAGTAAGAGCTGGAGAGGACAGGAACCACACAAGAAGAGCAACAGACCCAGAAAACTTGAACACAAGAAACTTCCCAGAGACTCATACTCCAACCAAGGACTATTCATGGAGATAACTTAGAACCCCTGCACAGATGTAGCACATGATAGTTCAGTGTCCAAGTGGGTTACATAGTAAAGGGAAGAGGGACTGCCTCTGACATAATCTGATTGGCCTGCTCTTTGATCACCTTCCCCTGAGGAGGGAGCAGCCTTATCAGGCCACAGAAGATGACAATGCACCCTAATTTCTTTCTCAGCTCCTTTGACTTTTGTATACAGGAGGGCTACTGATTTTTTTGAGTTAATTTTGTATCCAGCCACTTTGCTGAAGGTGTTTATCAGCTATAGGAGTTCCATGGTAGAATTTTTGAGGTCACTCACTTATACTATCATATCATCTGCAAATAATGATAATTTGACTTCTTCCTTTCCAATTTGTATCCCCTTGATCTCCTTCAACTGTCTTATTGCTCTATCAAGGACTTCCAGAACTATGTTGAAGAGATATGGAGAGAGTGGGCAGCCTTGTCTTGTCCCTGACTTCAGTGGGATTGCTTTAAATTTCTCTCCATTTAGTTTGATGTTGGCTATAAGCTTGCTGTATATCACCCTTACTATGTTTAGGTATGTGCCTTGTATCCCTGATCTCTCCAATACTTTAAACATGAATGGATGTTGGATTTTGTGAAATGCTTTTTCAGCATCTAAGGAGATTATCATGTGTTTTTTTTTCTTTCAGTTTGTTAATATGGTGGATGACATTGATGGATTTCCGTATGTTGAACCACCCTTGCATACCTGGGATGAAGCCTACTTGTTCATAGTGGATGATATCTTTGATGTGTTCTTATATTTGGTTTGCAAGTATTTTGTTGAGTATTTTTGCATCAATGTTCACAAGGGAGATTGGCCTGAAATTCTCTTTCTTTGTTGGGTCTTTATGAGGTTTAGGTACCAAGGTGACTGTGGCTTCATAGAATGAGTTTGGTAGTGTTCCTACTTTTTTTTTTTTTTTTTTCAGTAGTTTGAAAAGAACTGGAGTCAGCTCTTCTTTGAAGGTCTGGTAGAATTCTGTGTTGAAACCATCTGGTCCTGGGTTTTTTATGGATGGGAGGCTTTCGATGACCACTTTTATTTCCTTGGGGCATATAGGACTATTTAATTGATATTCCTGGTCTTGATTTTGTCCCCCTGTTTATTTATGATTTTGTTGATTTGAATAGTGTCTCTCTGCCATAACTGACTCATCGTCTACTTTCTGTCTATTGTATTTTCAGAATGTAAGGCTAGCAGGTACTTACCGTCTTTGGTTTGGCACAAGAATATAGGCTTACGTGTAAGACAGACCTCCAATAGGATTCTAATTTTCAGAGATTTCTGTGGTGCTGTTTTTCAATGTGTTGTCTAACCAATACCAGCATGGCAACCACTAATTTCTCCTGATGTTACCAGTGTAACCAGAGGCATTTCCCTGGTGATTTCATGATGAACTGCCATAAATATGCCTCACTGTCCTTTCCAGTGGCCTGTTTCCTCTGGAAGATCAAAGAGTCTCAGACCCTCGGAGTCAAAGTTGATTTCTAGTTCAGGAAGCTTATACCTGATAGATCCTTCTTGTTGAACACACCAAAGCACTTAAGTGCCTACTGTAGAAACAGATTTCCAAAAGCTGGGATAAGCTCTCTTTTGGGCTGTGACTCAGTCCTCAGTGTTGTTGAGCAGAAGTGGGTTTAGGTACTTTATAAGTAGTCTCAGGCTTAAGGGAATTTAGAGGCTCCTGAGTGGAATTATTTCTTATGACCCAGTCACCTCTACTATTTTCTCCCTCTGTCTGAATATTTCTCATGGGAATTGTACTCTACACCAGGCAGATGTGTGCTTTTCCTGGATACAGGTTATCACATAGATGCTCCTTTCTGGAGAGTTTAGTATGAACTTCACCTCATGTCACTATGGGAACTCTACCACATCCAGTGGAAGTATGGACCTAACTTGGACCTTTTTATGTCTAGTCTGAGCATGAGGAAATGCCAGATTATATACTTGGTGGGTGACAACCAAGAATGCCTGGGCATTCTTCCAATACAAGGGTCAGAAAGCTTTTACCTTTTTCCTACTGTGCTTTCCGAGTTTTGTTTTTCCCACGTTTTACTGTGAACTAAATTGGGGGAAAAAAGAGAAAAACACTCTTATATCTATCTTTAAGTCAAATTCCATAACCCATTCAAGCTATTTCAGTGGGACAAATTAAGGCAAAAAATCATTCAGTGCACATTCAAGGTCACAGGTGATCAAGGGCAAGGAGGAAAGCTTAATTTAGTTTCTGAAGGTCAAATTCATTCTTCCCACATCGCTCTCTTTGCATTTGAAACTAGCACTATAAACAGAAAGCCCATAAACTAACAAAATAAAAATCACATGTTCTCAGAAACTGCACTTTAACATATCGGGGGGGGGAAACATATGTGTTTCTTAAACAGAGTGAACACAGAAACAAAGAATATAAATCTAAAACAAACGCTTTCTGGGAGTGCCAGGCAAAGACAGTCAGGACAGCTGTCAAGCACACAGGATGCTCTCATTAAAGGAAAGTGGTGTGTTGATGGGCAGGTGTTGTCTTGGCAAAAATACTGGCTTTATTCTGTTGCTGGCTCTTTGTCCTGCTGTCCAAACTGATTTCAGGAGGATTAGCACCAAATATAGGAAAGACACATTTAGACCTGGGTGATTGCCAGACAACCAGGACAGCTGAGTTGAATTTAGGTCTTCCCAGTTCGGGAAGAGTGAAAATGGCTAACACAGGTTTTTCATCTCTCTCTGCTAGACATGTGAGATGCAGGCAGGAGGGCAGTCTGGATCTGACAACACCAGTAGTAATTACTGAGGAAACACTTGGTAAGATTCTGCTTTGTTTGGTTGTCTTCAAATACCAAAGCAAACAATGAAGTGTTTACTGGAAGTGAGAAATGAGCCTGCCTTCCTTTTCATGCCAAGGAATTCCTGTGTAAGTTAAAGCACAGGTTATCCAAGTTATCAAGGGAACAGGAATGGTTCCAAATGCAGGTGTGGTGGGTGGCATAGGAGATGGGAGATGATGTAAAGGGTGAGTGGGGGAGAGTTGCTCTTGCAGTCAGGAAAGGGCATTGTGAATCTCCTTCCGATCCAGGTGGGTGAGAGGTGAATATCAGAACAAACTGGTTTTCTTTAGACATTTTTCCATTCCTAAAAAGAAAGTGTTAAATATTATTATCAAATAATAATATTTATAATATATAATATATAAATTTTCTATCTATCTCCATTATATATAATATATAAATTTTCTTTCTATCTCCATTGAGTAGTAGGATAAAATGGATTCCTGCCAATGTGAGAGGAAGTAATTAATGACCCTTCTTTTCCTACCCAGGATTTGACACAAATTCTCTTCACAAACACAGGTTGGCAATACTTTTCCTCCCAGTGATCTTGGTTTAACAAACACATGGAGCCTGTATTATAATTTGAGAAGGATGTTTGATATTTACTGAACACTTACTGTATACTAGAAACTCATGAGGTGCTATGTGTAAAATATCTCCCTGAATTTCCTTATCCAGGAATAAAATTCATCAGTTGACATATAAGTGAATATCAGCACAAAGAGAATACAAATTTTCTGAACTACTATTGCTACTAAATGAAACACCGAAGCTGAGGTTTAAACTTAGGGCTTTTGTTGTATATTTGGATTCATGAATGGATTTGAGGCACAGTGTTGTAGTTTAGTAACAGGAGGCTGAGGCAAGAGAATCATAAGGTTTTAATCCTACTTGGGCTATAAAATGAGCTTTGCCATCCTGAGAATGTTAGTGTAACTGTGCACTAAAATTTAAAAATCAAAAGGTGTCTCGTGGGCCTTATGTTCATCTAGACAGCTGTTGGTTGCCGACTACGTGAGAGTGTCACTTACTGCCACTCTATGCCTATCTTGTCATGGTGGCAATTGTCGTGGCTGTTAGTGTATGTTATGGTTTCAAGGCTGACTTCTCTACATTGAGCAACCAATAAGTGGGCTCACTTCTGGGAGAGCGTAATTCTCCTTCTTTAAGCTGTCTTTACTTACCTGTAGCTCTTTGTCTAGATGTAGGAACCTTTCATTTTTTTTTTTACCCTTCAATATTAACATGTCCATGCAAGGCTGACCACCATGCCTTGAAACCATATACACATCATTAGCAAAAATAAACTCAGCAGGGTCTTTCTCCATATATAATATAATATAATATAATATAATATAATATAATATAATATAATATAATATAATATAATATAATATAATATAATATAATATAAT
>NW_026596034.1:18099548-18132547 GCF_907164565.1 Psammomys obesus
ATATAATATAATATAATATAATATAATATAATATAATATAATATAATTTGTGAATGCACACACACACCTACACACATATATGAACACACACAAATAAAATCTATCAACTTGAAGGAGGGTATCAAGTGGGTAGAAGGAAGAAAGGAATGGGAAAATTGCAGTAAGAATTCTGGAATTTTGGTTTCTCTGAAAAGACCACAGAAATATTATAAAAAAATGTGTTTTTATTTTAAGCCCAGGTATGGGGATATGGCCCTGCTCAGACTGTCCTCAGCAGCTGACTATGGTTTGCACTGTGCTCCAGCAGAGGTATGGTTTTGTCACCTGCAGCTGGTTTCGTTTCTGTAATTGTATATTTAGAATTATGGGAAATTTTTCATCAGAGCACATATAAATGCTAGGGATCTGAAAGGTGAAGGTCGGTGCTTGCTGGTCATTTAGAGAGGTTGTTTGTAGTTTGCTACTAGCCATGGTCAAAGAAGAAATAAAAAGAAAGAAATTAGATTCAGGGAATTTTCTAATCCTTCTCTCCCCTCTATTCTTGTTTCTCTCTCATCTACTGTAAGGTGTGAAACTGGGATGATATATGGTGAGTAAAAGAAGAAGCCTCAAAATATCAAATACAAATGACATCTAACATGTGGGGCTCGATGAAGAAAAAAATGCGAAATTTGATTTCAAATGCCACAGAGAAAAATGGAAGGGGTGGAAAGAATGGGTATTTATTTCAGGGGGCCATCAAAAAATTATTACAGCTGCTATCACTGGGATATCACATACTTGCTCCCAGAGGGAATTTTCTGTTTCTTGTTTTCCTTCTCCTTGTTTCAAAAAAACATTTGAAATACTGGCTGTGCAGTTGGAAAAATTACAGGTAAAAAATGGAGAGGCCTAAGAAACACAAAATGTCTAAAATGGGAAAACAAAGGGGGTCACTGTACCCTTTCGTGAAAGGGTCGCATAGTAGGCTGTGTAATTAGAAAGATTGCAGGTGGAGGTAGAGGCACGTGGGAAGCAAAGAGCACCAGAAAAGAAAGAAGAAAAAGGTTCAGTCCCTCTGACTAAGCAAGAGAGCAGGATTTTCCCACAGAAGGAAAGAGGGAAAGAAACTGTGCCAGAAAGAGGACTTTTTCAGAGAAAAGTTGCAAAAGCAGAGGACCTTCTGATGAAGTAGCCACTTTTGAAAGGAAGAGTTAACCAGCTATGCTGTCAGAATCAGAGGAGGACTACAAGATCACCATCAACCTTCCCGGTAGTGGTAGAGCATATGCCTGCTAATAGTATAGAATATAAGTTAATGTGAGATAGGATGGTATTCTATACAAATTACAGATCTAAGACATTTTAAGAGATTCTGATTTCGGATGGGGTGCAGTCTTTTTATGTGATAAAAATTCTAAATAATTGGGCTACTCAAAATAGAATTATTCTCCAAGACTGGAAGGGATTGGTAACAGCTGTACTAGAGAATACTAAACAGTGACATAGAACAAGGGGGATGACCATAGTAAGAATCACTAGGTGGAGAGCAGTTCTCTGATATACAAGAACAGATTTAATTTGATAACATTACTATAGAACAAGCTTGCTTAGGGGCTCTAAAGAACAAACAAAGTTGAGAATGCTGGGAAAACTTCCACTTTATTTACACAGATTATAAAGGCTCTGGAAAAGCCTTCACTGATTTTTTTTTTCTTAAATAATTAGTCATGGGGGATCCAAGATGGCAGCGATCAGCACTCACCATTTCTGAAAGGCAGAGAATTTGAAACTCTAAAATAGGTGAGTGGATGGGTAACTGAAATCAGAAAATCAGCATTGTGGCTCAGTGAAGAAACGGGGATACCACAAAAACAGAGAACGTTTTGATTCAGGTCAGACTTCTCTGTGAACAAGAGAGGGGCACTTTCCTTCTTTGGGCCTCCCTCCCCCTTGGAGGAGCCAAGCCACAGTGCCAGTGGCACAGATCTTGCTGTCTGAGAACCGAGACAGCAAAGGAAGGGATACTAGCAGCTCAGCCTCAGTAGCCAGCTTCACCTGTGTCCTGTGCCTGAGATCCATGGTATAATCCTGTCTGGGTCCCACACCTGTGAGCAGCTGGCCTTATCAACTCCACAGAGCCTGACTGTACAAGCTGCTCAGTCCCTCAGTGGCTGTGCAGTCACCAAGTCTGGCGGACCTGCAAAACTGCCCAGGTACACCAAGCACCGAGCCACAGTAGTAACTACCCAAGACTACCCAGCAGGCACCTAGACACCCCAGTTCTGCAGCTGCAACTGGAACCCCCATGCATTACGATTTGATCTCCTAGAGAGTAAGTGTACCCCCAAGTGCCTACAGAGCCACAGATCCAAGGTGCTTCTAAGCTAGTATCCAGACATCAGAAATCTCCTACCCACACAGCCACTGTGGGAAACAGAGGGTTTTTTGGAACAAAGAACCTTGGCTCTGTGGAGATACCAGTGAGTTTAGGCAAATAACTCCTGGAGCTCAGTTAGAGACAATTACCAGTAGCCTGTAGGCTACTGACATACTCAGGGACTTTCCACACATGATCATCACCAGCGTTTGCAATAATTTCAGCACCAGTGACCCCTTCAGTGACTGCAAGGCACCCCTTCTTCACACTGAAGGCCTCTACATTCTCTAGCACCCTGTCCCTCAAGGCAAAATTCCATGCACATGCACACACTCGTCTGCATTTGTTCTTCTGCGCCTGCAGACTTTCCTCCTACAGGTACAGCTGAAGCACCAACGCACATGCTGAAACCATTGCACCTTTCTCATCTCCCTAAAGAATTCGCCAGATGCCAGAGAAAGATGGTACCAACCTGAACTGCAGTACCCAAGAACAAACAGCGAAGGTTATGGTTAAGCAAATGGCCAGAGGTAAGTGAAAGAACACATCCAACAAAAATCAGGAAATCATGGCTTAATCAGCAACTCCCAAAATCAATGGATACTCCAATTCATAAGAAACACAGGAAAATGACCTTAAATATATGCTTATCCAGTTATTAGAGTCACATAAATATGAAACAAACAAATCTCTCAGAGAAATAGCCAAGCCAATACAGACAGTTAAAGAGGAAATGAACAAATCTCTTAAAGAATTGACCTCCCAAGTGGAGGCAAAGAAAGAGAAGATGAACAAAGTTCTCAAAGAAGCACAGACAAATATAGCCAACCAAACAGAGGAAGAAGTAGAGGTAAAATTAGTGGCATATAGAGAAACAAACAAATAAACAAACAAACCAATTGAGACCATCATACAGAGACAGGAAGCCACATTCAAACAGATGAAGGAAATAATGCAAACCATAAAATAAGAATTAGAATCAATAAAGAAAACACAAACATAGAAAACTCTGGAGCTGGAGAACGTAGAACAAAGAGCAGGAACCACAAAAGTAAGCATCATCAACAGAATACAAGAAATGGAAGAGAATTTCTGGTTCTGAAGGTATGTTTGCAGAAATACTTTTCTCAAAGAAAATGTAAAATCGGAAAAGTCCCAAGCAGAAAACATCCAAGAAATCAAAGACACCGTAAAAAGGTAAAATCTAAGAATAATGGGAATTGATGAAAAAGAAGATTCTAGTCTCCAAAGTCCAGAAAATATCTTCAAGAAGATCATAGAAGAAAATTTCCCAACTTTAAGAAAGAGATGTTCATAAACATACAAGAGGCCTACAGAACACCAAACAGAGTAGACCAGAAAAAAAAAATTCTCATGTCACATCATAGTCAAAACACTAAGTATAGAGAACAAAGAAAAGATATTAAGGGCAGCAAGGGAAAAAGGCCTCGTGACATATAAAGGTAGACCTATCAGAATCATACCAGACTTCTCATCAGAAACTATGAAAGCCAGAAGGGCCTGGGCAGGTGTCATGAAGAGTATAAGGGACCAAAGATGCCAAACCAGACTACTATACCCAGCAAAGCTTTCAATGAACATAAATGGAGAAAACAAAATATTCCATGACGAAACTAAATTTAAGCAATTTCTACACAGCAAACCAACCCTACAGAAGATACTAGAAGGAAAACCCCAATCCAATGAAAATAACTATACCCAAGAAAACATAGGATACAGATAATATCCTTACGAAAATTAAAAGAAAACATGCAATGAATCACAGTAAGACCACCAACTCCAAAATAAAAGAAACTAACATTCATTGGTCACTATTATCTATCAACATCTTTGGACTCAACTCTCCAATGAAAAGACACAGACTAACAAAATGGGTGCAGAAACAGGATCCAACATTCTGATGCATCCAAGAAATTCACCGTTGCAACAAAGATAAACACTACCTCAGAGTAAAAGGCTAGGGAAATGTTTTTCAAGCAAATGTACTCAGAAAACAAGCTGGGGGTAGCTTTCCTAACATCTAATAAAATAGACTTTCAATCAAAATTAATCAAAAAAGATGAGGGACACTACATTATCATCAAAGGAAAAACCCACAAGGAAGACATTACAATTCTGAAAGTCTATACCCCAAATACAAGAGAGCCTACTTTTGTAAAGAAAATATTATTAAAACTTAAATCATACATCGATCTGAACACCTTAATAATGGGAGACTTTAACACCCTACTCTCACCAAAGGGCAGATCGTCTAGACAGTAGCCAAACAGGGAAATAAAAGCACTTACAGAGGCCCTAATTCAAATGGACATAATAGATGTCCACAGAACATTTCACCCAATCTCAAAAGAGTATACCTTCTTTTCAGCACCTCATGGAAACTTCTCCAAAATAGACAATATAAGCTGGTCCCAAAGCATGCCTCAACAGATATAAGAAAATTGAAATAACCCCCTGTATTCTCTCTGACTACCATGTACTAAAGCTGAACCTCAACAAAAATAGAAATAACATAAAGCCTACACACACATAGAAACTGAACAACTTGCTCCTCAATGACAGCTGAGCCAGGGAAAAAATAAAGAAAGAAATTAAAGGCTTCCTAGATTTCAAAGAAAATGAAGGCACAACGTACCCTAATTTAAGGGAAACAATGAAAGCAGTGCTCAGAGGAAAATTCATAGCACTAAGTCCCTTCAAGAAGAAATTTGTAACATCTCATACAAGCAACTTAATGGCCTAACTGAAAGCCCTAGAAAAAAAAAAAGAAGCAGATACACCCAAGAGGAACAGATGGCTGGAAATAATTAAACTCAGGTCTGAAATTAATCAATTACAAACAAATAAAACTATTCAAAGAATCAATGAAACCAAGATCTGGTTCTTTGCGAAAATCAACAAGATAGACAAACCTGTAGCCAAAGAACTAAAAGGGAAAGAGAAACTATCCAAATCAGCAAAATCATAAATGAAAAGGGGAATATAACTTCAGACACTGAGGAAATCCAATCATTAGGATGTATTACAAAAGCTTATATGCCACAAAATTTGAAAATCTAAAAAAATGGACAATTCTCTTGATAGATTTCTTCTACCAAAATTAAGTCAAGATCAGGCAGAAAAATTGAATTGCCCTATATCCCCCAAGGAATTTGAAACACTCATCAATAGTCTTCCTTTCTAAAAAAGCCCTGGGGTGATGGCTTCAGAGCAGAATTCTACCAGACCTTCAAAGAAGTGTTAATTCCAATTCTCTTCAATTATTCCATAAAATAGAAACAGAAGGAACTTTACCAAACTCATTCTATGAAGCCACAGTAACTCTGATACCTAAACCACACAAAGACCCAACAAAAAATGAGAACTTCAGACCTATCTCTTTTATGAACATTGATGCAAAAATACTCAACAAAATACTCACAAACCAAATCCAAGAACACATAAAATATATCATTCACCATGACCAAGTAGGCTTCATCCCAGGCATGAAAGGGTGGTTCAATATATGGAAATTCATCAATGTAATCCACCACATAAAAAACTGAAGGAGAAAAAAACACATGATCATCTCCTTAGATGCTGAAAAAGCATTTGACAAAGTCCAACACTCATTCACGTTTAAAGTCTTGGAGAGATCAGGGATACAAGGCACATACCTAAACATAGTAAAGGCAATATACAGCAAGCCTACAGCCAACATCAAACTCAATGGAGAGAAACTTAAATCAGTCCCACTAAAATCAGGGACAAGGCAAGGCTGCCCACTATCTCCATATCTCTTCAACATTATACTTGAAGTCCTAGCTAGATCAATAAGTCAAGTAAAGGAGATCAAGGGGATACAAATCAGAAAGGAAGATGTCAAAGTTTCACTATTTCCAGATGATATGATAGTTTACATGAGTGGCCCTAGAAAATTCAACCAGAGAACTCCTTCAGCTGATAAACACCTTCAGTAAAATGGCTGGATACAAAATTAACTCAAAAAAAATCAGAAGCCCTCCTGTATATCCAAGAAAAAAGGTATGAGAAAGAAATCAGGAAAACAACACCCTTCACAATAGCCACAAAATACATAAAGTACCTTGGGATGTCTTTAACCAAATAGGTGAAAGACCTCTTTGAAAAATAAAAAACTTTAAGTCTCTGAAGAAAGAAATTGAATAAGATATCAGAAGTTGGAAAGATCTCCCGGGCTCATGGATTGGTAGGATTAACATTGTGAAAATGGCCATCCTGCCAAAAGCAATCTACAGATTCAACGGAATTCCCATCAAAATACCAACACAATTCTTTACAGACCTTGAAAAAAAAATTCTCAACTTAATATGGAGAAACAAAAAACCCAGAATTTCCAAAACAATCCTGTAAAACAACAGATAATTTGGAGGTATCACCATCCCTGATCTCAAGCAGTACTACAGAACAATAGTAATAAAAACGGCATGGTATTTGCATAGAAACAGAAAGGTGGATGAATGGAAACTAATAGAAAGCCCAGAAATAAGCCCAAACACTTATGAATACTTGATTTTTGACAAAGAAGACAAAAGCATTCAATGTAAAAAAAAAAAAAAATGAAAAAAGAAAAAAAAACTTCAACATATGGTGCTGGTCCAACTGGATGTCTACATGCAGAAAAATGAAAATTCATCCATATTTATAACCCTGCACAAAACTAAAGTCCAAGTGGATCAAAGACCTCAACACAAAAACACATATACTAAATCAGTGAGAAGAAAAAGTGGGGAAAGAGCCTGGAATTCATTGGCACAGGAGACAACTTCCTGAAAGAACACCAACAACACAGGCTCTAAGAGTAACAATTGATAAATGGGACCTCATGAAACTGAATCGCTTCTGTAAAGCAAAAGACATTGTCATCAGAACAAAATGACAGCCTACAGACTGGGAAAGGATCTTCACCAACCCAATATCTGACAGAGGGCTGATATCCAGAATATATAAATATCTAAAGAAATTAAAAAGCAACAAATCAAGCAACCTAATTAAAAAAATGGGGTGAGGAGCTAAACAGAGAATTCTCTTTAAAGGAACATAGAATTATGAAGAAATACTTAAAGAGATGTTCAACGTCCTTAGCAATCAGAGAGATGCAAATCAAAACGACCCTGAGATTTCACCTTACACCCATCAGAATGGCAAAGAAAAACTCCAGTGACAATACATGCTGGAAAGGTTGTGGAGAATTGGGAACCCTGCTCCATTTCTGGTGGTAATGTAAACTTGTACAACCACTTTGGAAATCAATCTGGTGCTTTCTCAGACAATTAGGAATAATGCTACCTCAAGATCCAGCTATACCAGTCCTTGGCATATATCTAAAAGAAGCTCAAGTACACAACAAGGACATTTGCTCAACCATGTTTATTGTAGCTTTATTTGTAATAGCCAGAACCTTCGAACAACCCAGATGTTCATCAACGGAAGAATGGATACAGAAATTATGGTACTTTTACACAATTGAATATTACGCAGCAATTAAAAACAAGGAAATCATGAAATTTGCAGGCAAATGTTAGGATCTAGAAAAGATCATCCTGAGTGAGGTATGCCAGAAGGAGAAAGACACACATGGTGTATATTCACTTATATAAACCTATAAGATATGATAAACATATTAAAATATGTGCAGCTAAAGAAGATAAACAAGAGAGAGGACCTGGAGTAAGATGATCAATTCTCACTTAGAAAGACAAATGGGATGGAAAGGGGAAGTAGGAGAAAACATGAATCAGGACAGAAGCCTACCACTGAGGGCCTCTGAAGGACTCTACCTAGCAGTGTATCAAAGCAGATGCAGAGACTCATAACCAAACCTTTGGCAGAGCACAGGGAATCATATGATAAAAAGGGGAGTTAATATGACCTGGAGAGAAGTGGGGGCCAAGATGGTGGCGCCAGTAGAGCACTGTGTCTGAGAAGCAAGACAACACTCTCTGTGCAGCGACCAGGAGACTGAACTCTGGGCCCTAAAACTACAGCGATCCTGTTTCCCAGGTGAGGGGAGGCTCCCACAGCGTGGGAATCAATCGGGTCCACTCTCCGGCCGCCCAGCCAGAAACCAGAAGAGATACCAGGTAACGTGGGCATTGGGTCTCTGGGCTGGGGCCGCATGCCTGCGCGTCCCGATCACTTTCCCAGGCTGATCGATGGGCACAAGGTTGCCAGAGACTGGGAGTCCCAGTCGCAAGAAAATGCCACAGGAAAGGAAAGTTGCAAGTCTGATCACGGGTCACCCAGTCTTTCCCAAGAAGTCTTGCTGACCGCAGGTACCCGTACAGATGAGCTGCATGCCCCAGTGCAACAGAGACTAGGAATCTCAGTCTGGAGAGGGCCCCACAGGGAAGGAAGAAACCGTGCTGCTTGGTTCACCTAGGCTTTGCCTGGGGAAAGTCTTGCAGACCAGAGACCTCAGACTGCAGACAGGCGAGTATGCCCAGCCATGAAAGATCTGGGCAGAAGCAGGGAGCACAGAGTTATTGGGAACCCAGCTCCTGCAGACTAGCAGGCAGGCGCATGTGCCACCAGCCCAGAGACCTGCTTTGTACCAACTACTCATTACTTATAGAACTGTGTGCCCCAAAACACCAGAGTCTGGAGAAACCCTCACAAGGAACAAGGAATGAAGCAAAGGGGACGGACTTAGGCAACCCAGTATATCCCCAGAAAAGGTCCCACAGACTGGTCCAACCCAGGGAACTGCTGTGCTCCAGAAAGCCTGCTGTTACCAGGAGAGCAATACTCACCCGGCACAGATTACCTCTTGGGTTCTGGGGCACAGAGTACCAACCACAGACCTACAAAAAACCGTGAACCCTGAGATCAACCCCCAGATACTGCTCCACGAGGCAACTACTTATCCCTAACAAAACCGACCAAACCACGGAACACACAGGTTACAGCAGATGATCACTAAATTTACAGCAAGAAACCCAGGAGGGCCGCTGTCTCCAGGACTTCTCCCGGTGAGAGGTGAGCCCTTTCGACTAATAAGGACCACAGTTACCACCCAGGTCTCTATGCCTGAGGTGAGCTGTAGCAACTCCTGAAAAACACCTGCCATCCAGTGACTATACCCAAAAAGCTGAGAAGGCTTCCTTCAGGAAAAAAAAAAAAAAAAAAAAAAAAAAAACATCTTCCTGCCAAAGGGATTCTCTCCACCACAGGAGTCCAGGAACAACCAGAAACTAACTTCAAACACCTAAGATAGCCCAATGGGTAGAGGACAGCATAAAAGTTCAACCAACAAAAGCCAGAGCAATATGGCATCTCCAGAACCCAGTTATCCAGGGGCAAATAGCCCTAGACACCCCAGCATAATTGAAATTCAAGAAGATGACCTAACATCTATGCTCATGAAGAAGATAACAGAGGAAACAAATAAAATATGAAAAGAAATAGAGGAAGCTGCAGCCAAACAGTTTGTGGCCTTTAGAGAGGAAATGCTTAAATCACTGAATGAAATAAAAGAAACAGAGGATTGTTCAAATAAACAGCTGAAGGAATTGATGGAAAAACATGAAAATACAGTCAGGTGAAGGAAACCAACAAAATGGCTCAAGACCTTAAGATAGAATTGGAAAAATTAAAAAAAAAAAAAACACAAATGGAAGAAATTGTGGAGAGAAAGAACTTAGGGAAGAAAGCAGGAACTACAGAGGTGAGCATAACCAATAGGCTACAAGAAATGGAAGAATCTCAGGTGTGGAAGATACAATGGAAGAAATAGATGTATCTGCCAAGAAATTCAAGACAAGAAAAAGACAAAAACCTAAGAATAACAGGAAAAGAGGAAAAAGAAGATTCCCTGCACCAAGGCCCACAAAATATTTTCAACAAAATCATTAAAGAAAATTTCCTCAACTTAAAGGAAAAGCCAATAAGAATACAAGAGGCCTACAGAACACCCAATAAATTAGACCAGAAAAGAAAATCCTCCCGCCACATAATAATCAAAACCGTCATTATACAGAAAAAAGAAAAAAAAATACTAAATGCTTCAAGGAAAAAAGGCCCAGTAACATATAATGGCAAACCCATTAGAATCACACCTGACTTTTCAACAGAGACTATGAAAGCCTGAAGGGCCTGGACGGATATCATGCAGACCCTAAGAGAACACAGATGTCAGCCCAGGCTACTATAACCCGCAAAACTCTCAGTCCTCATAGACAGAGAAAACAAGATATTCAATGACAAAAACAAATTTCGACAATACCTACAAAGAAATCCAGCATTATAGAAGACACTAGAAGGGAAAATACAACCCAAGAAAACTAGTTACATTCAAGAAAACACAGGAAATAAATAACCTCACTACAGTAAAACAAAAAGCAACCAAGCACACAAACGTATGACCACAGCCAACATCAAATTCAAAGGATCTAACAGTCACTGTTCATTAATCTCTCTCAACAGCAATGGACTTAATTCTCCAATAAAAAGACACAGACTAACAGAATGGATGTGTAAACAAAACCCAGTAATCTGTTGTATACAAGAAACACACCTAAGTCACAAAGATAGACATTACCTGAGGGTAAAGGGATGGAAGACGACTTTCCAAGCAAACGGACCCAAGAAGCAAGCAGGAGTAGCCATTCTAATATCTGATAAAATAGACTTTCAACCAAAATTAATCAAAAGAGATGGGGAAGGACACTTCATACTCATCAAGGGAAAACTCCACCAAGAAGACATCATAATCCTAAACATCTATGCCCCAAATACAAGGGCACCCACATTTGTGAAAGAAACATTGATAAAACTTAAAGCACAGATAGATACCCACACACTAATAATGGTAGACTTCAACTTCCCACTCTCAACAAAGGACAGGTCAACTAAACAGAAATTAAACAAAGAAACAATATCTCTAACAGAGGTCATGAATCAAATGGAACTAACAGACATTTGCAGAACCTTACACCCAAACAAAAAAGAATTTGCCTTCTTCTCAGCACCTCATGGAACCTTCTCCAAAATAGACCATATAGTTGGTCACAAAGCAAACTTCAACAGATACAAGAAGATTGAAATAATCCCTTATATCCTGTCTGATCACCATGGAATAAAGCTGGACCTCAACTACAACAGAAATAACAAAAAACCTACACACACATGGAAACTGAACAATTTGCGACTAAATGACAGCTGGTTCAGGGAAGAAATAAAGACAGAAATAAAAGTCTTCCTAGAACTGATTGAAAATGAAGAGACAACATACCTAAACCTGTGGGACACAATGAAAGCAGTGCTAAGAGGAAAGTTCATAGCACTAAATGACTTCAAGAAGAAATTTGAAACATCTCATGCACGCAACTTAATGGCTCACTTAAAATAAAAGTAAAAGAAGAAGCAGACACACCAAAAAGGAGTAGATGGCTAGAAATAATCAAAATGAAGGCTGAAATCAATCAATTAGAAACAAATAAAACAATTCAAAGAATCAATGAAACCAAGAGCTGGTTCTTTCAGAAGATCAACAAGATAGACAAACCCTTAGCCAAGCTAACTAAAAGGCAGAGAGACACCATCCAAATAAACAAAATCAGAAATGAAAAGGGGGACATAACTACAGACACTGAGGAAATCCAAACAATAATTAGGACTTACTTCAAAAGTCTATACGCAACAAAATTTGAAAATCTAAATAAAATGGACAATTTTCTTGATCGATTCCACTTACTAAAGCTAAATCAGGACCAGGTAAATCAAATAATAATCCTATATCCCCCAAGGAAACAGAAGCAGTCATCAAAAGTCTCCCATCCAAAAAAAAAAAAAAAAAAAAAAAAAGCTAGGACCTGATTGTTTCGGTGCAGAATTCTACCAGACATTCAAAAAAGAGCTATCTCCAATTCTCTTCAAACTATTCCACAAAATAGAAACAGAAGGAGCATTACCAAACTCATTCTATGAAGCCACAGTCACCTTGGTACCTAAACCTCACAAAGACTCAACAAAAAAAGAGAACCTCAAGCCAATCTCCCTTATGAACATTGATGCAAAAATACTCAACAAAATACTCACAAACCGAATACAAGAAGACATCAAAGATATTATCCACCATGACCAAGTAGGCTTCATCCCAGGAATGCAGGGGTGGTTCAATATACAGAAATCCATCAATGTGATCCACCATATTAGCAAACTGAAAGAAAAAAAAAACACATGATAATCTCCCTAGATGCTGAAAAAGCATTTGACAAAATCCAACATCCATTCATGTTTAAAGTATTGGAGAGATCAGGGATACAAGGCACATATCTAAACATAGTAAAGGTAAAGGCATATACAGCAAGCCTATAGCCAACATCCAACTGAACGGAGAGAAACTTAAAGCAATCCCACTGATATCAGGGACAAGACAAGCCTGCCCACTCTCTCCATATCTCTTCAACATAGTTCTGGAAGTCCTTGATAGAGCAATAAGACAGTTGAAGGAGATCAAGAAGATACAAATTGGAAAGGAAGAAGTCAAATTATCACTATTTGCAGATGATATGATAGTATAAGTGAGTGACCCAAAAACTCTACCCGGGAACTCCTACAGCTGATAAACACATTCAGCAAAGTGGCCGGATACAAAATTAACTCCAAAAAAATCAGTAGCTCTCCTGTATACAAAAGACAAAAGCGCTGAGAAAGAAATTAGGGAAACAACACCCTTCAAAATAGCCACAAATTACATAAGGTACCTTGGAGTATCCCTAACCAAGGAAGTCAAAGACCTGTATAAAAAAAAAAAAAAAAATCAAGTCTCTGAAGAATTAGAAAAAGATATCAGAAAATGGAAAGAACTCCCATGCTCATGGCTTGGTAGGATTAACATAGTAAAAATGGCCATCTTAACAAAAGCAATCTACAGATTCAATGCAATTCCCAACACAATTCTTTTTATTTATTTATTTATTTATTTATTTATTTATTTATTTATTTTAATTTTATTTTTTTCTTATCAGTTACATTTTATTAACTCTGTATCCCAGCCATGTCCCGATCCCTCATTCCCTCCCAGTCCCTCCCTACCTCCCTCATCTCCACCGTGCCCCTTGCCAAGTCCACTGATAGGGGGGACCTCCTCCCCATTCATCTGATCCTGTTTTATCAGGTATCTTCAGGACTGGCTGCAAAGCTCTCCTCTGTGGCCTAAGAGGACTGCTCCTCCCTTGGGGGGTGGGGAGGCCAAAGAGCCAGTCATTGAGTTCCTGTTAGAAATAGTCCTTATTCCCCTCACTATGGGAAACCAATTGGTTACTGAGCTACCACAGGCTACATCTGAGCAGGGGTTCTAGGTTACTTTCATACATGGTCCTTGTTGCATGTCAGTCTCAGAAAGCACCCTGTGCCCAGATATATTTGGTCCTTGTGGAGCTCTTGTCCTTTCCTCATCAGACTAACTCCCCTTCTTTCTTATGATTCCCTGTACTCTGCCAAAGGTTTGGTCATGAGTCTTTGCTTTGAAAACACTGCTAGTTAGAGTCTTTCAAATGCGCTCCGTAGACTCCTGTCAATGTTCAATGTGCATCCCCAACACAATTCTTTACAGACATGGAAAGAAAAATTCTCAAATTCATATGGAATAACAAGAAACTCAGAATTGCTAAAACAATCCTCTTCAATAAAAGATCTTCTGGAGGTATCTCCATCCCTGATCTGAAGTTGTACTATATAGCAACAGTTGTAAAAACTGCACGGTACTGGCATAGAAACAGAATGGTGAATCAATGGAACCTAACAGAAGACCCAGAAATAAACCCACACACTTATAGACACCTGATCTTTGACAAAGACGCCAAAACCATTCAATGGAAAAAAGATAGCATCTTCAACAAATGGTGCTGGTCCAACTGGATGTGTACATGTAGAATAATATAAATAGATCCATACTTATCACCCTGCACAAAGCTGAAGTCCAAGTGGATCAAAGACCTCAACATAAAACCAACCCATTAAATCGGCTAGAAAAAAAAGTGGGGAATACGTTGAACTCATTGGTACAGGTGACAACTTCCTGAACAGAACACCAACAGCACAGGCTCTAAGAGCAACAATCAATAAATGGGACCTCATGAAACTGAAAAGCTTCTGTAAAGCAAAGGACACTGTCATCAAAACAAAGTGACTGCCTACAGATTGGGAAAGAATCTTCACCAACCCTTTATCTGACAGAGGACTCATATCCAGTATATATAATGAACTAAAGAAGCTGCTAAGCAGCAAACAAAGTAATCCAATTAAAAAATGGGGAACAGAGCTAAACAGAGTATTCTCAATAGAGGAATATCGAATGGCAGAGAAGCACTTAAAGAAATGCTCAACTTCATTAGCCATTAGGGAAATGCAAATCAAAACAACCCTCAGATTTCACCTTATACTCCTCAGTATGGCCAAAATCAAAAACTCAAGTGACAACACATGCTGGAGAGGTTGTGGAGAAAGGAGAACCCTCCTCCACTGCTGGTGGGAATGTAAACTGGTACAACAACTCTGGAAATCAATATGGCTCTTTCTCAGACAACTAGGAATAGTGCTTCCTCAAGATCCAGCCATACCACTCCTAAGCATATATCCAAAAGAGGCTCAAGTACACAAAAAGGACATTTGCTCAACCATGTTTGTAGCAGCTTTATTTGTAATAACCAGAAGCTGGAAACAACCCAGATGCCCCTCAACTGAAGAATGGATGCAGAAATTGTGGTACATCTATACAATGGAGTATTACTCAACAATGAAAAATAAGGAAACCATGAAATTTGCAGGTAAATGGTGGGAACTGGAAAGGATCATCCTGAGTGAGTTGTCCCAGAAGCAAAAAGTCACACAGGGTATATACTCATTCATATAGACATACAACATAGGATAAACCCACTAAAATCTGTGCATCTAAAGAAACTAAGCAAGAGATAGGACCCTAACTAAAATGCTCAATCCCTATCCTGAAAGGCAAAGGGGATGGACATCTGAAGAAGAAAAAAGGCAACAACCTAGGAACCTGCTACAGAGGTCCTCTGAAAGCCAGACAAAGAAAACAAGAAATAAACTAGGAACCTTCCGCAGAGGGCCTCTGAAAGCCTCTGCCCTGCAGACTATCAAAGCAGATGCTGAGCCTGATGGCCAACTTTTGGGCAGAATGAATGGAATTTTGTGTAAGAAGTAGGAAATAGTAAGAGCTGGGGAGGACAGGAACTCCACAATGAGAGCAACAGAACAAGAAAATTTGAACACAGGGAACTTCCCAGAGACTCATACTCCAACCAAGGAGTATTCATGGAGATAACCTACAACCCCTGCACAGATGTAGCCCATGGCAGTTCAGTTTCCAAGTGGGTTACATAGTAATGGGAAGAGGGACTGCCTCTGACACAATCTGATTGGCCTGCTCTTTGATCACCTCCCCCTGAGGGGGGAGCAGTCTTACCAGGCCACAGAAGAGGACAATGCAGCCACTTTTGATGAGAACTGATAGACTAAGATCAGAAAGAAGAGGAGAACCTCCCCTATCAGTGGACTTGGGGAGTGGCATGCATGCAGAAAGGGGAGGGAGGGTGGGATCAGGAGGGGAGGAGGGAATGGCTTATGGGGGGATACAAAATGAATAAAGTGTAATTAATAAAAAATTAAAAAAATATGACCTGGAGAGAACAGGAGCTCCACAAGGACAAAATATATCAGGGCATAGGGGCCCTGTATGAGACTCTTTCTCCAACCAAGGATCATGTATGGATATACACTAGAACCCCTGCTTGGATGTTGCCCATTGTCACTCAGTAACCAAGTGGGTTTCCCTAGTAAGGGGAACAGGAACTCAATAACTGGCTCATTTCCCTGCCCCCTCCCTAAGGGAGATAAGGACATGGCAGCCAATTCTGAAGATACCTGATAAGCTAGGATCAGATGGAAGGGGATGAGGACTTCCCTAGCAGTGGACTTGGAAAGGGGCATGGGAGGAGATGAGAGAGGGAGGGTGGGATTGGGAGGGAATGAGGGACAGGTCTATGGTTGGGATACAAAGTAAATAACCTGTGATTAATATAAAAATTAAAAGTTAATATTAATAATAATTAAATAATTAGTTATTTCTGTGAACAAATCCATAAGACCCTAGGGCAAGATGAGTGTTGACACACCTTGGCATATAAAAATGCAAATATTTAATATCAAAATTATTAGACCATTAAAGGCACAAACAATGCTTATGGACAAATGGAGAATGGATACAACCTGTACTGTTTCTAACATGCACCATGCTAATAGTTTAAGTTTCAGCTACAAGGCCCTGATATCCAAATTCTGGAGCTTTAGTTGAGAGAAATATGGTACTTTGCAAAAAGACTGACCAAACCAAAAGCCTCAGATTTCAAAATGCTCAATATCTTTAGTCATCTGAGAAATGCAAATCAAAACAACCCTTAGAATACACCTGACACACATCAGAATGGCTAAGATAAAACAAAACAAAACAAAACAAAACAAAAAGCAAGGGATGTCACATGTTGGAGAAGTTGTAGAGAAAGGGGAACCCTCCTCCAATGCTGGTGGAAATGTAACCTTGTACAACCACTTTGGAGATCAATCTGGTGTTCTCTCAGAAAATTAGGTGTAGTGCTACCTCAAGATACAGCTATACCATTCCTGGGCATATATCCAAATGATACTAAAGCATACAACAATGACATTTGTTCATTTATGTTCAAAACAGCATTATTTATAATAGCCAGAATGTGGAAACAACCTAGATGTCCCTCAACTGAAGACCGGGTAGAGAAATTGTGGTATACTTACACAACGGAACACTACATAGCAATTTAAAACAAAGGAAACATGAAATTTTCAGGAAATGATGGGAACTAGAAAATATCATCCTGAATCCTCAGTATGAGTAAAAGAAGGACAGTATACACCCACTTATAAGTGTATATTAACCTTATACTATATTATAAACATATTAAAATCTATAGTCCTGAGAAAACTAAACAACAAGAAGGACCCCAGGAAAAAGGCTGAAACCTCACTCAGAAGGACAAACAGGATAGCTATCAGAAGTAGTAGAAGACAAGGAACAGGAGAGTAGTCTTCCTCTCTGAAAGACTTTACCCAGCAGGGTATTGAAGGAGATATTGAGACTCATAGACAAACTTTGGGCAGCGTGCAGGAAGCTTTATGGAAGAAGAGGGAGATAGAAAGACATGAATGGGACAGGAACTCCACAAGTAGACCAACAGAACCAAATAACCTGGACCCAGGGGAGTTTGCAGAGACCAATACCTCAACCAAGGACAATGCATAGAGAGAACAGAGACCCCTGCTCAGAGGAAGCTGATAGGCTTCCAAGTGGGTTCGCTAGTAAGGGAAACAGGGGCTATCTCTGACAGGAACTCAGTGGTTGGCTCTTTGATCACTTCTACCTGGGTGGTGAGGGGGTGCAGCCTTGTCAGGCCATAGAGAAGATGATGCAGCCATCCCTGATGAGATCTGATAAGCTAGGGTCAGATAGAAGGGGAAGAAGCCCTTTGCTATCTGCTATCAGTGGACTAGGGAAGGGGCAGAGGTGGAGAAGACAGAGGGTGGGTGGAATTAGAAGGGAGGGGTCTACACTCAGGATACAAAGTGAATAAAGTGCAATTAATTAATTAATTAATTAAAATGCCTGGGGTGCATTAACTGAAAGAAATATAGTACTTTGCACAGGAAAAAGTAAGGCTATCATTGGTTTCAAAAATGCAGATCCTTCCCCCTGGGGGGGGAGCAGCCTTACCAGGCCACAGTAGAGGACAATGCAGCCACTTTTGATGAGAACTGATAGACTAAGATCAGAAAGAAGGAGAGGAGGACCTCCCCTATCAGTGGACTTGGGGAGTGGCATGCATGCAGAAAGGGGAGGGAGGGTGGGATTGGCAGGGGAGGAGGGAGGGGCTTATGGGGGGATACAAAATGAATAAAGTGTAATTAATAAAAAATAAATAAAAGATTTAAAAAAAATGCAGATCCAAGATACTTTCATACTATCAGGAATTAATCTCTGGGCCCTGGCTTGGGATCTTGCAAAAATTAGGAGCTGTTTGCCGCTTGTTGGCCAGAAAATAATAAGCAAGTAGAAAAACCTCAACTGACTATTGCAGATTTAATTTATGGTACTCTGTGTAGTGCTGTTCTAGACGTGTCCATAGAAAAACATCTTAACACTATCCTCCAAAACTCAATGTTATAAAATAACTACTCAAGTTTATTGTCCTTTGCCCTCAGGGACAGTACAGATAATCTCGGGAAGAAATAAACTGAATTCCCAAGAATTCGTTTTGCATCCTGGAAGTATAAATGAAGATTTCAAAAAGAAATTGAAATTAAGGTCTATATAAAAAGAGAGATGAAATTTAATACAGGTGATAGCATAGCTCAGCTTTTACTGCTTCCCTTTCTGCTCCAGTAGAAAAAACATAGGAGAGTTTGGGAGTACTGGAAAATGTGTGTTCTGGCAAACCATGGTTAATGATCAGAGGCCAAAATTAAAGTTGCAAGCAAATGGTAATGAAATAGAAGATTTGATGGATGCAGGAGCTGATGTAACTATCATTTTTGCAAAAATCTTGGAATTCAGGATGGCTTCTTCAAAAGGTTACTACCTAGTTTCTAGGAATTGGAAAGTTATGTAAAATAAAAGAAAGTGTGCAATGGGTTAAATGTGTGGGACTGAAAGTTCAAATAGGAAAGTTAAGGCCATATGTGGCTGACATACTCAGAAATTCATGGGGAAGAGGTCTTGTGTAACAGTTGGCTACTCAGATTAACATTTCTGCAATCCTAGAGATAGCCCATAATGAAATAACAGGTGAAATGGTAGATGATCCTGGGGAAGGTATTGATATATATCATCAATAACAACCACAGGCTATGGCATTTGTCTAAACACAGCACAATTAATGGCTTAAAACAGAAGAGGGAAAATGTAGTGAGAATTATTGAATTTTGAAGATGATCAACCCTCACTTAGAAAGACAAATGGGATGGACATTGGATGTAGGAGAAAATAAGGAACAGGACAGTAGCCTACCACAGAGCGCCTCTGAAAGTCTCTACCTAGCAGTGTATCAAAGCAGATACTGAGACTCATAACCAAACCTTCAGCAGAGTACAGGGATCATATGAAAGAAGGGGGAGTTAATATGACCTGGAGAAGACAGGAGCGCCACAAGGACCAAATACATCTGGGTACAGGGGTCTTTTCTGAGACTGAATCTCCAACCAAGGACCACGTATGGATATAACCTAGAACCCCTGCTCGGATGTAGCCCATGGTAGCTGAGTATCCAAGTGAGTTCTCTCGTAAGGGGAACAGGGCCTATTTCTGACATGAACTCAATGGCTGGCTCTTTGACCTTGCCCCTCCCCGCCCGAGGGAGGAGCAGTCCTGCCAGGCCACAGGGGAAGACTTTGCAGCAAGTCCTGAAGATACTTGATAAGCTAGGGTCCCATTAAAGGGGAGGAGGTCCTCCCCTATCAGCGGACTTGGAATGGGGTAGGGAAGAGGTGAGGGAGGAAGGGTGGGAATGGGAGGGAATGAGGAAGCGGAATACAGCTGGGATACAAAGTTAATAAACTGTAACGAATATTAAACAATTAAAATGAAAACATAAAGCTAAAAGCAATGACATATTGTAAGAACGTATTTTCTTTTCAGTCCGAGGTGTGGAGATATGGGGCCGCCGCCGCCTGACTGCAGCACCTGAATGCAATTTGCCTCGTGCTCTAGCAGATGGGCAGTTTTGCCAGCTGCAGGTAGTTTCTGTGGTTGTGTGACCTAAAGCTCTGGAAACTTTTCAGAGGGTATGGAATCACTTTGGCCCTGTGTGGCAGGGGTTAGTGGTTGGTCATTTCAGGAGTTTTTATTTCTGTTTTTGTTTTATTTTGGTTTGGTCCGGTTTTGTTTGCTAGTAGCCACAGTCAAAAAGAAAAGGAAAGAAATTAGATTAGATTAAGTTATTCCCAAGAATAAATTAATTAGCTTAATAATCATAGTGACCAGTGGCCAAACCTCCTCCTCCTTCTTTTTCTTCTTCTTCCTCCTCCTCTTCTTCTCCTCCTCCTTCTCTTCTTATTGTTTATTATTATGATTATATTTAGTCTTTTTCATCTTTTTTCTTCTCCTCCTCCTCCTCTTATTGTAATTATGTTTAGGCTTATGTTTGTTTATGTGTGTTTGATGCTCATGGGCACATGTGTACCAGGATACACATACTATGGCCCGGAAAGAACTTCTGTGATTTGCTTCTTTCCTTTCACCTTTACTTGATTTTGGAAGCTTGAACTCAGAGCTTCAGGCTTGCAAAGCCGCTACCTTTGCCTGCTAGAAATCCCTGTACATGTGTATTTATTTCTTTCATTGCTGATCTTTGTTTGTTTAATATGATTTTTTTATATTTTTAGTGTAGCCTGTCCTGGAATTCACTACGCAGCCCCAACTCACTTGACACTCCTGTTATGCATCCCTTGAAACCACTGTCATGCATCCTGATTCAACCTCCTGGTTGCTGAATTGTATGTGTGTGTCATCATTCCATGCAGGACTCTATTCCCCCTATGAAGTATACCATCACACTTCTTATGTTCTCCAAAAACCGACTGTGGAGTTTGCTGAAAACACAGTAGTTCCTGCGGCAGAAATGTAAAAGAAACAAGCAAGGTATTTTTGTGCTTTACAGAACTAGAGTCATAGTGGCATTGCTTGCTAAACAATTCCAATAATTTTGCTTTTAGTAAAAATGTGAAATTTTACATGAGGACATGAATATCCTTTATCAAATTTACAGTACTAACTAATAATTCTATAACATATTATCTTACATAAAGTCTAGTAACTTAATCAGAGAACTCAGTCTCATACACATGCTTACACACATACACATATACATTGTATACATAGCATATACAAAAGACAATAATGATGATAAAATTGCTAGCTAGTATCAACTGAAAACTTCATATTTCACATAGATCTGGTACTGTCTTTTCAGTTTATGTGTAATGTTTTTAATTAATTAATTTATGCAAGGTCTCCATTACTCAGCCCAGGCTAGCCTTGAACTTGTGATTCTCCTCCTTCACCTCCCAGGTGTTGGAATTATCAGGCTGTGCCACCTGGTCCACTGTTCTCCTTTAACCTTATAAAATAGATAGCTCTTTCTCCTGAGATTGTGGGAATTTAAATAACCTAGAATTTTCTCACTTGATATGTAAAAATATCTTCCAGGTTGTAAAATTGATCTCATTTTAATTGTATTTAGTTAGGATCATGGTAAAGAAGTAATTCTGAATGCATGTGGCATAAAAAAAATAGTAATCGTGATTTAACATTTTTGAAAAGCATTCTGGTTAATTTTGGTCAAATAACATTTTTTTGTAAACACATCTCCTAGTAGCAGATTTTTAACTTATTTGTTTCTCATTATGTGATAATAGACAACATTTGGTTTTAAGCTCTGTGGGTCTCAGCCAAATGAATTTTCTTAAATATAGACAGACAATGGAGAGATTTTAAGCATTTACCACTTTTTAAGTGTTGATCTCTGAAAACAGTTACAGCATTTAGAACATGCTGTAACATGGACAATTTGGACAATTAATTTTAAATGGGAAAGGCACTCTGCCTTTGCTTACAAGGCTGATTATGTTTTTGAATATGTGTGTCGTTCCTAGTAATTACGTGTCAAAGATTTCTGCCTTACTGTGTTCCATGTTTGTCATCAGGTTACATCTATTACCGTTTTGAACATAATTTGTTCTCTTATGTGTGTGAACACACAGACACACACACACACACACATATATATAGTAGGTGTGTAATCAGAAAATATTGTATTGAATAAAGAGCTCCCTGAATGAATAAATGTATCTGTTAATATCAAATCATGTCACATTTTATTTACAGAGCTAATAGGACACGGATGGATGCCTGTTTCAGGAAAATGCATTCCATTTCAGCACAGTTACTGGTGGTGGAGATATTAATGGATAGCATAACAAAGGGAATTGTACATGACTTGGAAAATTGACATGGCGTGAGGAAAAGTTAATTTCAGACTTGCCTCAGTAATCAGATCTGCTGCCAGCTAAAAATTGTCACCTAGTATATTGTGCATTATGCTGTCCAATGCTGATGAAGACACTGACATTCAAAATAGGAATAATTGGGCCTGGTGCTGGGAGGAGTGGGATCTAATGTGGTGAAGGGCATGCAGTTGTATCTGACCTTTTGTATGACTTCCTCAAGGCATCTTGTGGGGGTACCTGTCATGACTAGCAGAGACTGAGGATACAGTGCTGTTTAAACAGTCTTGTCAGTAAACTACTGGAAGCTAAAATTAACCAAGCTAGTTCCTACAAACAGGTCTTCACATTGGAGCCTGCAAAACAAGGACAATGCCAGGAAAGCCCTGGGAGTCTTGATAAAGCAGACACTAGGATGTGGAAATGCAGGAAAGTGGGAGACGCTGCATCATCACAATTGCAAGTATGACAGAGGGGCTAATCCAAACTCAGGATGCCCAAAGTGAGAAACATGATATGGAGACACTGATGGGATAGTTTACAGAGAACACGCTTATTGTTGAAACATCTATTGTTCATCCCCCACAATGGAGAGGACGGTATTCATTGCTTCTGATCTATGATTCTGATCTATGAATGAGGTGCATATTTCAAGAGGCAGGAAGAGAGTCCTTATAGCACATTATAAAAATGTGTAGAGATTTTGGACTCCAGCTCCCGCCCCACTCTAAAAATGCCATAGTCGACGAACAGATTTTTTTTTAAAACCATTGGAAGTATAATTTTTCTGTAATAAAATTTAAAAATTTTAAGTGTATATAGTTCAATGAGATTTAGAAAACACATGCATAATATACCCATTATTACAATCAACATTGAGAACATTCCCGCCAAGTTGTAATCCTTTCTCATTTCTCTTGTAAGCAACTCCCCCAATGGCCCAGAGCCTCAGGGAAAAGATCATTTTTCTATTCTGAAATGTGACTTTGGACTGCTATATGAGTAGAATTGTATGGAATTTTTCTGAAGTAAATTTTGCTCAGTAGATTGGATGTGGAGATTCAGCCATGCTGCCACATGAATCAATGTTAAGCTTGTTAATACTGGGGCACACAGACCTTAAATTGAGACCTTAACATTATCTACAAACCAAATCGTAGATGAATCATGTCTCTATATTTCTGGTGCAATTAATAAGGCCACTATAGACATTCATGTATAAGAATATATTTATATTTCTTTATCTAAGATAAATATCTAGAAAGTACTCTAAATGTATTATCAATCTCAGAGAAAATTTCTATACAACAAATGGTAGATTTGTGACCTGTTCTTAATGAACCATCCTCTTCCTGTTTGAAGATTCTCCTTCACTAGCCCTGCTGAAGATAAATTCTCCCAGCTTTAGTTTGTGTGGCAATGTTTTGTGTTTCCTGTTTTTTGTCTGTTTGCTTGCTTGCTTTTTTGCTTATTTGTTTGTTTGTTTGGTTTTTGAGACAGGGTATTACTGTGTAGTCTTGACTTTCATAGAATTCACTCTGTAGATTGGCTGGCCCTGAACTCACAGATATCTGCCTACTTCTGTCTCCCAAGTACTGGGATTAAGGGTGTTAGCCATCACAACCTGGCCTGTGCTTCTTTTCTTAAGAATAGATCTAACATTTATCAGAACAGTAATTTTCCATATTTTTATTTTTTATATTAATTACAGTTTCTTCACTTTGTATCACAGCCATGGCCCCCTCCCTCACTTCCTCCCAATTCCACCCTTCCTCTCTCATCTCCTCCCTGCCCCTCTCTAAGTCCACTGATAGGGGAGGTTCTCCTTCCCTTCCATCTGAACTAGGGTCAGAACAGTATATTTTAAGCATCTTGCATTTATTTTCCTTTGTATATTTTTATCATATATTTTCTTTTTCAAAATGATTAATGATGTTGAGCATTGTGGGTGTAATTATAACAGTGTTTCATAGTTTAATACAGAAAGAATAGACATTACTGTTTTCTCTTCTATGCTTGATAGGCTTTTAATTGATATCTGGAATGTGTAACATAAAACTTCAAGCACAAATATATTACTCTGTACAATATTTCAACCTGTCTCTACAATCTCAATCTAAAGTTTTAATAAATGACATTCCATGTATTTTATACCTATGGATTTATTATATATGTCTATGAATTTATTATATATGCTCAATAGCTGATACAGTCCAAATAGGAAAGACATTTTGATTTAACACTGTATTGATGACATTTGAATTATACCACTTTTTTTTTTTCTTTTTGAGACAGGGTATCTCTGTGATCAGATTGGCCTGGAGCTTGCTATATAGATTAGGCTGGCCTGCAACTCACCGAGATTTGCCTGCCTCTACATCCTGAGTTCTACGATTAAAACATGTAACACACAGGTGATACCCACTCTGTGTTATTTATTATATTGTTTTAGAAAGTTTGATAGACTAGCTTCTGGCTCTGAATATTTTAAATGTCATTTCTTCATCAGTGACAATATATTTTGAGTGCTGCTCTTCATAAGATACATTCATATTAGGATGTAATATCTGTCCCTGCAACTTTGTCCTGTGCAGTCAAATTTGAGTTAGGAGCATTCTGGGAAGTTGTTTCTGTAACAGAAAACCTGAACTAACACAATTATACTTAGATGCGATGGTAAATCACAGAACTGCATTTTCGTGAAATATAAATTAAATGTTTCCCTTTAGCTGGATGACAACAATAACCCTAGCCATCCTAATTCCACACAACATGAGACAAATTATGACACAGGACAAGTACAAATAGACATTCTCTAGATCTCTTGTAGTCAGATGTTTTAGTTTGGTAAATTATTGCAAAGAATAGAAGCCTGCGGTCATATAAAACAAGAGCAGAGGAGAGACACAGCCTGTGTGTCTTTGTAGTGGAAGCAGATGGGCAGCAACTATAAAGTGAATTTATTAAAGTTTAAGAATCATCTGTTTTTACACCTGACACCCAGGCATAAATCCAGTTCCTCAAATGTTGCAGATTCCAAAATAAGCAATGAGTGTGATTTTAGTTTTATATTTTAATTTAAGTAACTCTAAAGTTAAGGGCCTAGAGTTAGCATAGTACAAGAAAGATACTGCATATATGCTTACAGTTTTTACATAATAAAAACAACTGAACAGAAATCTAGTTTGTGTTTCTGAGAGACAAACTCCATTATTGTTTTTTTAATGTACATTCCTATTGTTCTCTCCCATTACTGAGTGTTGCTAATGTAGTCATTTTCACTTGTATTGTTTATTGTATTGTCTCTGCCATTTAAACAGTCAACATTCTTTTGCTGTTTCAATTCTGTAGTGAAGAAAATTACAGATGAAGGTTGAGTGAGATTGCCTTGACTCACCAGATGATAGGGAGCTAGAATCCTGACCAGCTCTCCTGAGAAAGGCCATACTTAGCAGACGGTGCAGTGACAATTACCATTTCCTCTTTCTTCTCAACAGGAAACATGTATGACATATGCCAAAGAGGAAATAAAGGTACGTGCAGATTTTGAAACAACTCTGCAGGAAGAATGGCACATATATAATGTTATAGTTAAAACCAAGTGTCACTGATTGCCAGCATCATAGAAATGGCTGCTAATTATCACCTGGTAGAGGTTAGCTTGACATGACATTTGTAATGTCCATTTTTGATGATGTCATTACATTTTACTATTAGTAAGCACATACTTTGTTGCATTAGTATTATCTTTATATCAATCTAATCAGTCCAGTGTATCTTTGCCTATTTTAACTTTTATATAAATACAATCTTTCTCCATATAACACTATTATAAGTAATCATACATGTATCCTAGTGTCTAAAGGAAAAGCAAAGAGACAAAACAATATTTCAGTGGATGTTCTCAGGGAGGATAGATTAATTATCTGTGTAAGAACTGGAACTTTCAATGGCCTCACTCCTTTCCTGTTTCTCTTCAAACCCTTTGTTTCTCTTCTTTCTCTTTCCTTCCTCCCTTATACCGTCTTTCCTTCTTTCTTCTATCTTCTTTTTCACTCCCTCATCCCTTTCTTCTTCCTTCTTCCCTTATTTACCTTCTCT
Source organism: Psammomys obesus (assembly GCF_907164565.1). Classification (NCBI taxonomy): domain Eukaryota; kingdom Metazoa; phylum Chordata; class Mammalia; order Rodentia; family Muridae; genus Psammomys; species Psammomys obesus. The sequence goes on from NW_026596034.1 coordinate 18,126,100, forward strand.
TCCCTCACTTCTGCCTCTCTTCTCCTTGCCCTCTTCTTTTTTCTCTCACATTTTCCTCCTTTGCTCCCTCCTTTTTCTTTTATTCTTTCCCTTATTCCTGCCTTCATTCTTCCTTCCTCTCTCTCTTCTTCCTATTTTCCTTCTCTCTCTCTTATTTCTTCCTTTCTCTTTCCTTTCTTCCTTCTCTCTAATTTCCTCTACCCTTTTTCCATTCCTTCATCATTCCTTTCTCCTTCTTACCTCTACGCCTTCCTTCTTTTCTCCTCCATTCTTCCTCCGTCCCTTCCTCCTTTCCTCCTCTGCTCTATCTCCCTCCATTCCTACTTTTATCCTCCATTTCCTCCCTCCCTCCACCTTAATGTTCACCTTTCCTTCCTTCTTCCTTCTCACCTTCTTCTTACCTCTCCTGCTTCTTTTCTACTTCATTATTTCTCCTGTATCTCAACTCCATGCCTCTTTACCTATCTTCCCTTCCTCTTTCCTCCTCCTTTTTTGCTTTCTCCTCCCTTATTTTTCTGTCCTTCCTCCCCCTCATTATCTCTCTTTTCTTAGATTTTCTGTTGTGTTGAAGAGACAACAATTTTTATAAAGAAAAATATGCAATTGTGACCTTACTTACCGTTAGAGGCTTAGCCTATTATGGTCATGACAGGAAACGTGAACACAAAGGCAGACATTGAGCTGGAGAGGTAGCTGAGAGTTCAACATCTTTATCTATAGGCAGCAGGAATAAAGTAAAACACTGGGAGTGGCTTGAAGTCCATCCCCAGTGGTACACTTCCTGCAAAAAGACCACAACTACTCCAACAGAGCCAAATGCCATAATCCTTTCAAATAGTGTCATTCTTTATGAGTCTATGTGGGCTGATTTCATTCAAACCACTATACCTACCTTTCTTCCTCCTAATATCTGTCCATCCCTCACTTCCTTCTCTCCCTCCCTTACTAACCTGCCCTTCCTTCCTTTTACCCATTCTCTTTCCCCACCCACTCCACCTTTACAGGCTTCTATTACTACTTACCCATTATTTCCTTCTTACTCTTCCCCATCCTTTCTCAGTTACGCTCCTTCCCTCCCTTCCTTCTTGCTTCCTCTCACCTCCTTCCATCCCTTTTCCCTCCCACATTTGTCCTTATTCCTTCTTTCCTTTCTTCCATGCCTCCCATTTCCCTTGCACCCTTTCTCTATTTTGGGAAACAGTTAATATCTTTCTCATTACTACCATTGACATTCTTATTATAATTGCACTATATGTTATTTGAGGATAATTTCTCCTTCAAGTGACTTCTTTATTATTCAGTACACATTATCCCAAGTATGGGGATTATAGAACTCAACATATATATCATTTTGGTTGAATTTCCTTCTCAATTTGTAAATAAGATCAAGCTGTTACCTGTTGCATTGCAAGCCAAAGTGATATAGAAGTGTGGATGACACTTTCTGCAGTAGTATAGACAATTAAAGAATGCAGTGAGCCAGGTGTCAGTTTCTACTTCTATGTCATCCCCTGTGCAGTTTCTACTTTGCTTCTAGAGAATTGAGACAAGTGTTTAAATTTTTCTTGTGATTTTCATTTCTTTTTTAATTAAATTTTTATTTTTTTATATTAGTTACAGTTTATTTACTTTGTATCCCAGCTGTAGCCTCCTAAGTCTTTAAATTTTTAAAATTATATAGTTAGATAGAAATCATGTTCAAGATATCAATTTAATTATTAAATGTGGAAATTGATTATATTCACAAGTTTCTGGGATAAGTTATAAGGACATACTAATATTCACCATGAAAATAAAAGGTCTTCAATGATTTTCTAATTAACATCTATATGTTAATGTGAGTTACACTTCTAAAATGAACAAAAACATCCTCACTAAATACAGCATCAATTATCTTGTACAAATGCAGTAAGGTTCAGGCAGTCTGCATTCCTTGATCATCAGTCATGAGTTTCCCCAAAAACACAACTGTGCTCTGTATAGTTAAAGCAACATGAGAGCGGTTCAAAATTATTGGCCTTTCTCCGGTATTCCAGAGATTATATCAATGATATCCGAGGGCTATTTCATATTTGTTAACACTTCCCATCTAAACAGAAAGCCACGGTCCAATTACAACTGGGAATAATTCGGCTGGCACATGGAAATGACGTAATTTAGAGCACTACCATTAAGGTATCAGCAGAGATAAGGTACAAGCTGAAATAACTACAAAGACAAAAAAAATGCATATGTGTGCATATGCATGCGCACACAGAGGGAAAAGAGCAGCAAAAGGGGAGGAGAAAGGAAGAGGGAGAATGAGAGGGGGAGAAAAAGAGTCATTCTTATTAGTAACATCGATTATCTGTTAGAATTGAATATGGACATCCTACCGAAAATACAGAAGGAGGTATTTTTCCTATATATGAAGACTGAAGAAAAAGAAGTACCCAATTTAACTGGTATGCCAGAACTATACAAAAAGAAGATGTCTAATCTGAATTTTCCACTATTATTGGATTGATCCATGACACCAGCCATTCCAGAGAGTCAGTTCTGTAATTTTTTAAACTACACAATCACCATTCAGGCTGTAAGTAAAGTTCTAGATATAAAACAATGAGGTAACCTAGAGTAAGTATTAAAATCAGGTAAGATACAGACTCTAAAATACTACTTTGTTCTGATTAACTTTTTGATATTTTCAAAATTTGAACTCTTATGTTGTTCAGTCTGTCCTTAATCATGATACGTATTTGAATGTGATCATGAAATCTTGGTCCCTCTGATACCTCCCAATTTCCAGTATTCTGGGCCTGCATCTCCAATATTTCTTCAAATATTCATTCCTTTTTTCAATAATTGAGTTGCTAAAAACAATGTTATACTGAAATGGTTTTTCTACATACTATGTTCTCGGTAATTAATTTTCTTTCTGTATTTATCTTCTTTGTTTTTCTTCTTCCTATTATCACTGTTACTCAACTCTAGTGTCTCAAACTTCCTAAACTCTCCTCATCACTTACAAAATAGATTTCACACTTTTTACAGGTTAACATGATAGATGACCAGAAACTGTTACTTTTAAATTAATTTCTTCTCTACTTCTTTCATTTTATACTTAATTTATCCCACCATGCACTGTGCTAAATCTGAGAGCAATGTAAAATTCTCATGTTGGATATGGCACAGTGCATGTTGCCATTAATGTCTCTTCTCAGAGAAGAATGCTGGCTTTGGAATAGTAGAAATAAACTTTTGTCATCTAACAGAGCATCAACTACTAGATGCACTTACTAAAAAGGCAACGTGTAGACAAGGAACTAAAATATCTTTACCCATCAATGTGAATGTCATTAAAATAGATCTTTCATTCAGAATCTCTATTTTCCTGTCTAATACCAAAGGAGAGTTACAAAGTCAATCCTACTCTCTATTTTATGTAGCGTTTACGTAGTTATGTCCAGGCTAGTTTTTGTAAATTTGACATAAGCTAGAGTCATCTGAGAGGAAAAAAACTGTACTGAGAAAATACTTCTGTCAGAAAGGGCTGTAGACAAACATGTAGGGCATTTTCTTAATTCATGATAGATGGAGGAGGTACCAGCCATTAGTGGGTGGTGCCATTACTAGGCTAGTGGTCTTGAGGGCTCTATGAATATAGGCTAAGCAAAGTAGTAAGCAACATTTCTCTATGTGAGGTTCTGACTCTACACTCCTGTCCTGCTTGAGATCCTGGCCTGACTGCCTTTAATAATGAATAGTGATGCGAAAGTATAATAAAAATAACCTCTTTCCTCCCCAACCTGCTTTTTGTTATGGTGTTTCGTCAGAGAAATAGTAACCCTAAATAAAAAATATTCTTAATTTTACACCACCTTCTATTTAGGTCAGATTTGACCATAGCAATACATCATAAGGATCTGTATAATTGAAAATTGAATAATAATAACACAGAGTTAAACACACATGGGATTGTTTGTCATGGATAACTTAGAAGTTAATCTGGCAGCAGAGTGAGTCGTTGAGCTCTGCTTAAGCAAATGCTAATATTTTGCTTCCTTGCAACCTAAGAGCAGCCTGTTGAATCCTAACAATACCAAGCGTCTACAAGAGATCATACTTAAATTAGTATTGCTAAACTCAGCCAGCCCTGTAGCTTCCCCCAGTACATTACCCTTTGCCAATTATGGGACTCATCTGTTCCTTTTTGCCATTTAGTTATTGAGTTTTTCTTGGCCAGGCATGCCACCCAGGGCCAGCCTGGGCATGAAGCAGACTATCTGGCCTTCATTAGCTGAATCTAATCCATTCCCTGAAAAAACACCCCCAAGCCATAAAATGCATCTGTGTGTTGATTTTATTAGGTCATCTGATTGAGCAGATGCTGATGGCTCTAGAAAAGGAGTGTTTCCCCCTGCCAACCTTAATTTGTACCGTTGAAGATCCAGTCAGAGCCCATCAACAGTGCTATTTCCTCATTTTAACATGGTATTTCAGACCACATAATAATTTATGTTTCAGGAAACCTGAAAGCAGAGGGCAATTTTCACCCCATGGTTCTTATTTAACATGGCCTGCTTCAGATTCTATAGGCAATGCACTGATATGTTTGGCCCTTTGCCCTATTTCTGTATCTTCTCACACCCTCCTTAAATAGAAATTTCTACACATCAGTTACCACTGGTTCATTACTGGCTCCTTCTCAAGTAGTTTTCCAGCTCCTTAGACAAATTCGTTTAAGAATTTTGATAGTAACAACTCTCTAAACCGAATCTTCAAATTCCAGGTAGAAATAAGGAGAAAAATAACAGTTTCATTGTTTCTTTCTCATGATATTTAAATTTTCTGTAATAATTTCCAACTATAGATATTTAATCTATAGTTAATTGTATAGTCTTATTTTATGCTTTGTGATAAAAATGTTTGATCCTAAGGTCTCACATATACTAGATGAACATTCTTTTATATTAAATTATAACCCCAGCTCCCATTTCTTTTTTAATGACTTATTTGATCTCCCTATTTTAAGGAAGCTTATTAATTGTTGGTAATATCTGACTAGTGTCAGAGACACTGTTTAGACCTTTTTAAATATTTTAAGACAAAATTTGCTCCTTTATAACTCTATCCCTCAGCTATTCCTGGCATATCAAGAGATTCATATTCCTACTCTAAAAAAAAGATAACACCTAAATAAATTATTTTCCTAGTTAATGCTGTAACTTTGTCCTTAGACATATGGTCTTTGCATTTCTCTGCACAGGCATGGGACTACTATTTACATATGCCAACTCTTAAAAGCCATGAGTTAGCTATAAGTAAGGTTCAATTTAGGTTACCTTCATCATCCTAACCCAAAGAAGCCACAGAACACTTCACGTTGTTAAGAAACAAGGCGATAGAAATGCCCTCTTCGTTCTCATATACTAACTTCCTTTCCTAAAACCACATTCACGCTAGAGATCTTGGGCCGTATTTTTCCACTTTGTTTTCCTCTTACAAAGTTCATCAGAAATAGACATGCATTGTTGACATTCAGAAGGAGATTCAGGGAGCAGCAAAAGGGTAGAAAAGAACAAAGAAATTATGTTCCAATGTCATCCTCACAGAAAGGGTCCATGGCCCTCATTCTCTAGCCAGCTTCCTTCTCCAAGAGGTTAAAATGTTCCTCAGGATTTAGTCTTACACAGAGAAGGATTAATCATTTCTGACCACTGGATCTTGTACTGCATCAGTACGTTGTTAATTGGCATCCCAGTGACTTGAAAAAAGTCATATGAATCCATGAAATGTGTATGTAGTCAGCTTACCTGGAAAGAAAAAAAAATTCAATGTGGCATTGCTCAGAGCCCTGGAGAATCAATAGGAGTTATCTGGGCAGAGATTTCATTGTATTTATATTACACACCTTGCTTCTTTCAAGCTGTTGCCTGGTTTTCTTGATCTGACATGTGGGAGGGAGGACAAAGCCAAGGTCAAAAACCAGGAGGTAAGATGAAGGCTGGAGGCATATTTGCATCTCTGTGACTAGCATGCCCAAAGCTGGGAAGTCTCTCCACTGGCTCTGAGTCCCAAATTCAATCCCAATGCTATTTAGCCACAGAAAGATCCTATTTTTATCAAGGTTGTGTGGCAGCAAATCTAGCCTGAAATACGTTCACTTTCTGGGACATATTTTCTTCTTTTTATTATTTTCAGCTACAGTATGCCTTTCCATAATCATGTCAGATCAATTCATATTGGGTCTCTATTTCCACTTCACTCCATTATAAGATTTGATAGACAGGGACTTCAAGAGAGGGGAAAATAAGAAAAATAAGTGACTTTTAAAAATACCCCACTTTCAGGAAATGTGGTTGTTTTATGTGAAAACTGATGGCAAAAAAATTCTAAATCTTGATGTGTAATTTAACTTACCCATTGACACACCTTTATATATATATATATATATATATATATATAT
>NW_026596034.1:18132947-18165213 GCF_907164565.1 Psammomys obesus
ATATATATATATATATATTTAAGTCTGGACTATTTCTTTCAATAGGTAGCTGAATGTCTTTTTAAGCAAACAAAAGTGATTAATGGTGCCAGTTATCCTAGGATAGTATGTATTCTTGTCCAACTTCAAAAACATCATCATGTTGAATTTGTTTCCTGCTGGAGGAACTGCAATGAGTTTCATTCACTTCGGCCATGATGCCTGACACAGGGTGGAGAGCCACATGTGGCTAATGAGCTCAAGAAATGTAATTAGCTAAACGGAGAAACTGAAACTGGCTTTTGAGTCTCCATGAGCCATGACTGAAATGCACTCTGAATATAAAAGACAATAAGAAGGGAAAGATGCATATTGCACTAATATTTATGTCCATTATTGCCATTAAGTATGCTAGATACATTAATTTGAATAAAATGTCCTTTTTTTGTTTTTGGTTTGTTTTTAAAAACAGAGCTTCTATCTTTAGCCTTGGCTGTCCTGGAATAGCTTTGTTGGTCATACTGACCTTGAATTCCAGACTGGCCTCGGGACTCACAGAGATACACCTGACTCTGCTGTTCCAAGTGCATTCATCACTGTGCCTTCCTACTAAAATCAAATATCTGCTTACATTTAATTTTACTTATTTCTGTTGCTTAATAAATTTTATTTTCCCTGAATTATAAATTAAAAATTAACAATCATGTACAACAGTAGATCATGGGAGCTATCTCCATCTCTGATCTCAAGCTGTACTACAAAGCTGTACTAATAAAAACTGTATGGTAGTGGTATAGAAACTGAATGGTGGATCAGTAGTATCAAATTAGAAGACCCAGAAATAAACCCACACACTTATGGACACCTGATTTTTTACAAAGATGCCAAAACCATAAAATGGAAAAAAAAGATAGCATCTTCAATAAATGATGCTGGTCTAACTGGATGTCTACATGTAGAAAAATGAAAATAGATCCATACTTATCACCCTGCACAAAACTAAAGTCCAAGTGGATCAAAGACCTCTAAATAAAACCAGACACACTAAATCTGTTAGAAGAAATAGTGATAAAGAACCTTGACTTAATTGGCACAAGAGACAACTTCCTGAGCAGAACACCAACAGCACAGGCTCTAAGATCAGCAATCAAATAATGGGACCTCATGAAATTGAAAAGCTTCTATAAAGCAAAGGACACTGTCATTAGAACAAAACATCAGCCTACAGACTGGGAAAGGATCTTCACCAACCCTATATCTTAACTAAGACTAAGATCCAGAATATATAAATAATTTAAGTTAAACAGCAACAAATCAAGTAATCCAGTTAAAAGATGGGCTATAGAGCTAAACAGAGAATTCTCAATAGAGGAATATCGAATGGCAGAAAAACACTTAAAGAAATGTTCAATGTCCTTAGTCATCAGGGGAATGCAAATCAAAATAACCCTGAGATTTCACCTTACACCCATCAGAATGGTTAAGATCAAAAATTCAAGGAATGATGCATGTGGGAGAGGATGTAGAGGAAGGTTCCCATCCTCCGTTGCTGGTGACCTCCATTGGTGGTGAGAACGTAAACTTGTACAACCACTTTGGAAATCAATCTAATGCTTTACCAGACAGTTAGGAATAGTACCTCTTCAAGGTCCATCTAGAGCACTCTTAGGCATATATCCAAAATATGCTCAGGTATACAACAGAAGGAGCCACAGGAGGCAATTATGGAAGGAGGGAAGACTGGACCCTGGTAAGCCAAAAAGTTCAGGACAGACTGCTCAGCCCAGGCTGCATACATAGGTAAGGTAACCTATGCTTTGTGGCCAGGAGATGACCTCATCTTCTCAGAGTAGCCATAGAGTCTGACAGCACTGAGCTTGAGAACATCCAGGGGATCAACATCTGCAGAGATCGAGAAGTCAGAACCCACACCTCAACTAAGGTGTTTAATGCTTATGTGGCTTTGAAAGTAAGGTGGCAGGTCCTCCACCTGCACAAACATTGGTGCTGTGTTTGTCTTCCTGACTCCCACTGTAGTCAAGAAACATGCCCCGACCCCAACTAGAATATTAGTTACCCCAGACTGAACAAACTGGAGTGACTCAGGATAACAGAAAGGAGCTAAACAGCACCACTAAGTGTGGCCAGCAGAGGGCACAGGTGTGCAAAGAAGAGAAGCTACTGAAGTGAAGAGAAGCTACTGAAGTGAAGAAAACTGGCTAGCTAACATTAGTTCAGTGCAAGCTCAGAGCCAGTATGACTCACAGGAAACAAGATAATATACCAGTCCTGCTGACCCCCACTCTGCATCCAGGGCACAACCGGGATTAGAAGACCAAGAAGGAAGTGCCGCCATTGCACCATGGTTTCCCCCTTGTGGTACTTCCTCCTTCTCCTCCTCCTCTTCCTCTTCCTTTTCCTCAGCCGTGTTTGCAGATTCTTTATTCATAATAGCCAGAATCTGGAAACAACCCAGATGTCCCTCAACTGAGGACTGATACAGAAATTGTGGTACATTTACATAATGGAATACGACTCAGCAATTAAAAACTATGAAATCATGAAATTTGCAGGCAAATGGATGGAACTAGATAAGATCATCCTGAGTAAGGTAACCCAGAAACAGAAAGATACACTTGGTATATACTCACTTATAAGCAGATATTAGACATATAATATAGAGCAAACAAACTAAAATCTGTACACCTAAAGAAGCTAAACAGGAAGGAGGACCCTGGGTAAGATGCTCAATCTTCATTCAGAAAGGCGAACGAGACTGACATTGGAGGTGGGAGAAAACAGGGAACAGTTCAGGAGTCTATTACAGAGGGCCTCTGAAAGACTCTGAAAGGTCTTCCTATCTCCTCCTTCTTTCATATGATCCCCTGCGATCTGCCCAAAGTCTGGCTATGAGTCTCCACATCTACTTTGATATCCTGCTGGATAGAGTTTTTCAGAGACCCTCTGTGGTAGGCTCCTGTCCAGTTCCATTTGCTCCCTTTTCCTACATCCATCTCATTTGCCTTTCTAAATGAGGATTGATCATCTTACCCAGCATCCTCCTTCTTGCTTAGCTTCTTTAGGTGTACAGATTTTAGTATGTTTATCTTATATTATATGTTTAATATCCACTTAGAAGTGAGTATATTCCTTGTGTGTCTTCTGAACTGTCAACATGGGTAATAGGAACGAAACCCAAGTCTTCTGAAAAGTAACAAATGCTTGTAATGACTGAGCCATGTGTCCAGACCTAACTCAAGATTGTCTAATACAGTGAAGAAGGAATATTAGTGTTGAGACAATGCTGTAATGGGAATAGTGTACTCCTTCAATTAAGAGTTAAAAAAGAAGAAATTGAGAAAGGCATCTAAGGGCAACTCTTCCTGAATACTAGTGATGAAATGCTCGAGGCATAGGCATGATTGTAGTGTATGATATGGAAGCAGGGCTGGCATCAATGCAGTCCTTACATGGAGATTTCCACTATAGTCTGATGCATTAACTACTTTTGTATTATGTGGTAAGTCCTCCATCACTGGGGCAATTTTTGGAAGGAAGACTTTATTTGGCACTTTCAGTTCCACAGCAATGGAGGCCTATCATTTTCATGGTGCTTAGCATGGTAGCAGACAGACTTAAGTCTTTTGAGTCTTGAAAGCTACCCACAGTGACACACCTTTCTCCAAGAAGGCCACACTTTAAAATCTATCCCAAGCACATCTGCCAGCTGGGGATTAAGCATATGAACCTTTGGGGGCCATTCACATTCAAACCACAGTATTCTACTCTCTTGCCTCTATACACTCCTGGCCATAAGATAATGCAAAATGCATTTTGTCTAACTTCAAAATCCCCATAGTTTTTCAGTCTCAGCGAGGTTTAGAAGTCCAAAGTTAATTGTTTTTTGAGACTAAAGAAACATTTGAGTTATAATCCCCTGTAAAACAAAGGAGTAAATTACATACTTGAGATATTCAAGACAGAGAACTTATATTATCACCCCCCAAATGGAGGTATTGAGGCACAATGAAGAAATACCAGAACAAAACAACACTGAATGCCAGAATGTCATATTCCAAATCTTCTAGATCCATGCCCAAAAGACTTAAGTTGTCCTTCCAGATATACTAACTACTGCAAAACAAAGTTTTATGTTTGGCCGACTCTCCCTAGTGTTCTTCGCAAATGTGTCATGACCCTAGCATTCCCAAAATCTTAGGAATTCCAACACAATCCTAGTTTTACATTTAATGCTTTATGTAATAGACTGTCAGGGCCTCTCTTAGAATCTTCATGCAGGGATTGCCTTGCCATCCATTGCCCTCCATCAGTGCTCGGTGCGTGGTGCTTGCCAAACAAGAAGAATGATGCCATAACCACTTTGCTTATTATCTTTCATGACTCTAAAGCCAGAAGCCCATGGAAGACACTGCCAAATTTGGCCAATAACTTGGGATGAATACTCTAACCCTTTGAATCACATTTACAACAGGTTTGATTGTTTCTGTTGGGTGGCATTGGGGGAGCAGGCCAGAAAATTTCATAGGCTTTTTTTTTTTCTGAAGGTAGAAGCTTGATAAGGGGTAAGGGAGGGTATGGCCTATGCTCTTGTTCTGTCAGCACCTTTTTCTTCCTTTCAGTGGAGGCCATGACTCTATCAAATCTCCTTTGGGGAAAGTCTTAGCTCGAACATTAAACTTTCTTCCAGCTGTACATATTGTATTTCTTTTTGGGTACATGCTCTTTTTTAATGTAGATCTGCGTCAGAATGACTACTAATAACCACGTGACATGGTCAATATTATGCATTATTGAATCCTACTCGGCAAAAGAATTTAGTCTGCTTTAAAATTTGTTCTGAGACAAGTTCTTGGGACATAGCTAAAGACAGTAGTTTTCCTCCCTCAAAATGTCACAGTAACATAGAGTAGCAGTCTCTTAGACAAGTTGCTGACATTCTTCCACTATGAATCCTCTTGAACTGCAAAGCATGTGCTTCTCTTAGAATTGTTTTCCAAGCTCCTACTATCATGAAGCAGTAAGTTATGCTTATGCTGTTCAACTACTTTTCCAGTCCAAAGTCTCAAGGTCTCTCACATGTCTCTAAAAAGTAACATGATCATTTTTTTCACAGAGGTAAGCCCTTCCACATCATAGTCTTCTGTATTAGTTGTATTAAAACACCATGACCAAGGCAAATAAAAGAGAGAAAAGCTTTATTTGTGTCTTATAATTATGAAGTAATGGCAGTCTCAAGCCATTATGCTGGTGAGCGTAGCAGCAGGTAGGCAGGCAAGGTGCTGAAGCAACAGCTAATTCACAAAGAGGAAACAGATTTCACTGGGAATGGCGAGAGTCTTTCAAATCTTTGAGGCCCTCAGCAGTAACACAAATCCTTTAACAAGGCCGTGCTTCCTTATCCTTCCCCAAAGTAAGAATCAGGTATTCAAACATGAGACTATAGAGGCCATTATCACTCAAACTATTACAATCGACAACAAATTCAGGATGTTTTAAAATATTTTGTAAATGAATTTAGTGATAACTTGGAAGGAATATGAGAAATACACTAGGTGGTAAAAAGGAATGAATCATAAAATGTGTGTGGAAATAACACTTCCCTAACATGCCTTTCTCTTGGCCACTGCAAACACCATGGAAATCATCAAAATTCAGAATCAGTTTTTCAAAGACCAAATGAGAATGAGAACAACTGCAAATGTCTGGATGGACGTTGAGAATCGTGTGAGTAGACTGATGTCAGTATGCAGGTGGTCAATTTGGGTCAGGGAAATAAAAGGTTATTAATAAAAACTACAACCCCCCCCAAAAAAATAAAAAACAATACAAAAATAAAAAATATTGTTTGAAGGGATGACTTGGTAACTTGAATAGGAAACTCCTCTGGGCAACCTGGTTTTGTCTCTATAAAGTCTGGTATACCAGTCAACACAACAGATCTTTTCAAAGGGAAGCAGCCATTTCAGAAGCATTAATGTGGATTTAGAAGAGCTGTGATTATTAGTAAGTGCTAAAAGCCCTGGCTGGCAGCTTCTATAAACAAGAATTAGAGCAGCCACAAATAACTAGGGGGAGCTGACATTTGTTAGTATTCTGGGAGATGTTAAATCTATAGAAAACGGAAGTCTTAACATCGACTCTTCCAGACAGCTAAACAGAAACAATGTTAAATAAGGAGCATACAGGTAGGTCACCAACATTTACTGATCTCCTGTGCTCCAGTCATTTTCACATGGATTTACCCATGAAATTCTATAAAATAGATTTATTGAAGTATTCTCCATACCAGTAAACTTACTCTCAGGGCTGTAGACTTAGGAAGAAGCTTAGCCCAATACTGAGAGATCTATAAAATTTGTACTTCAGGGGCATGTCAATGTCAGCACATGTTCTGCTCTTGATGTTACAGGTATGGGACAAGATAGAAAATATATTTTAAAATCTCTGAAGTACCAACTACATGCCATTTAAAAAACTAGTCTCTCTCTCTCTCTCATATTATAATGTCGTTAAGCTAAACAACAACTTAATTGATGCAAAGTGTTGGACATGTTTGCTACTCCGTCTTTTTAGGAAACAATTTTGGGAAGTCAAGTCAGATGCATTCAGGGATAAATGAGTTAATCAGCCCTTCTTCACTTCCACTGAATTCTTTCTAATGAAGGCAGGCAAGGAAGTGGACTAATGCTCTACTTCTCTAACAGTGCCCCAAGTCCCATTAACACTAAAATTACCTGGGGGAATATTTTAAGTAGCTTTAATGCTTTAATTCAATTTGCCTGGGATGGGATAGGTACATTAGCATTATTCAGAATCTTCTCTGGTGGTCCTTCAATGCAACTATAATATATCCATAATGCCAAAATTAATCATTTTCCAAAGACTGCAATGGTAAAAGAATCATAGTAATAGCAGCAATGCACTTTTTGTCTTCTTTGGAAATAGACAGTACCATACTTAGCCTGAAAAAAAAAATTTTCACTCTGTCCATATTCATCTTTTTTTCTGATGGTTTCTGGAAGAATATCACAACCTCGAATGGATGGAAACATGATGGATATGCGGCTAAAGTGCTTTGCACCATACAGATCAACCGTCCTCTCCAAGATTGAGAGGTCTGAGAGGAACGAGTACTACATTTTTGTTTAACTAAGGAAGCCATCCTTTAGAATTCATGGAAGGCCAAGGCTTATTCCTGCTGAGCATAGGAAGGTCTTAGTTATCTTGGGAAAGTGTAGAGAAGAGCTTGTGGATAGACAGTTGGACTGGTGGCAGAGGATTGGGGTGTTTGAGGGCATGAAAATATGAGCAAATGTCTATGTGCATAGCCTGTACAAGTTTTACAAGGTGCGGTGTTATCACCTCACTGTGCTTACCAAGATCTGAAGTGGGAACTGGTACAGACAGAGAATTCTTTCCCACATTCTCCTTTCTCTTCTTGCATAGTTCAGTACTATGCAAGAGCATTGTGCTCTTCTCTTCCCTTCCTGTTCTTTCCTTTAAATAATCATTATTTCTCCTTTGTGTCTTTCTTCAGAAAATATCTTATTTATTTTCTGTTTTATTTTAATAGGAGCAGAATTCATGATAGTTCCATGAGAAATTATGGTGTCTTGTTTTTAGAATTTTTTTTTGCATGATGGTGATGAAGTGAAGCAGAAGTTTGGAAGTATATTTTTGGCTTGTCTTATTATGGTGCAATGACCAATGCCCTTTCACCATAATTCACACACACACACACACACGTTACAGTATTTAGATAGATTGAAATATCCCTATCATATTAGTTGATTTTCTATTTATATGATAAAAAAACAATAAAAGTAGTGCCTATTGAGGGAAAATATCATTTGGGTTATGGTTCTAGTCAGTTAGCATTCATGACGGTGGGAAAGAGGCCACTGGCAGAAGAAGCAGAAAGCTGAGGCCTTATGTCTTTAACCACAAGCACAAAATCAGAGTGGACTAGAATTGGTGTGAATTTTTTTTTTTAGCTTTGTAAGGTTTTATTTTATTTTTTTAACCTTTTTTTAAAATTTTTATTAATTACACTTTATTCATTTTGTATCCCCCCATAAGCCCCTCCCTCCTCCCCTCCCGATCCCACCCTCCCTCCCCTTTCTGCATGCATGCCACTCCCCAAGTCTACTGATAGGGGAGGTTCTCCTCTCCTTTCTGATCTTAGTCCATCAGTTCTCGTCAAAATTGGCTGCATTGTCCTCTACTGTGGCCTGGTAAGGCTGCTCCCCCCTCAGGGGGAGGTGATCAAAGAGCAGGCCAATCAGATTATGTCAGAGGCAGTCCCTCTTCCCATTACTATGTAACCCACTTGGACACTGAACTGCCATGGGGTACATCTGTGCAGGAGTTCTAGGTTATCTCCACGAATAGTCCTTGGTTGGAGTATGAGTCTCTGGGAAGTTCCCTGTGTTCAAATTATCTTGTTCTGTTGCTCTGCTTGTGGAGTTCCCGTCCCCTCCAGCTTTTACTATTTCCCACTTCTTTAAACACCCAAATCCACCCTCCCGCAGCATACCTCCTCCAGCATGATGACACCTCTCAACCTTCCCAAACAGTGCTACCAGCTGGAGAACAAGTGTTTACATGTGTTAGACTATACAGTACATCAAAGCACCACACTTACAAAATTCCTCAAAGAAACAAGAGCTGCACAGGTCACCCTGATAACAGTGGCTGAGCCAAGATTCAAACAACAGTCACTCTGGTCACTGACATCTGTAGGACCAAACTGTCATGCTCATTTTCTTCCACCACTGTCTTTGCTATTCACCATGAAGGCAAGCACACCCTATAAGAGTATAAGGATGCCATTTGTCTGGCATGCTTCAGTCAGGTATCCACAACAGGAAATATACATAATATTGGAAATAGAAAGGAAGTTCATCTCTGTACAGGTCAAAATTCTTCATGGTGTTGCCTTCTATTGAGTTTAGGAAGAGGAAGAAGAAGCAAGTTA
Organism: Psammomys obesus; assembly: GCF_907164565.1. NCBI lineage: Eukaryota > Metazoa > Chordata > Mammalia > Rodentia > Muridae > Psammomys > Psammomys obesus. The sequence continues at coordinate 18,141,925 of NW_026596034.1, forward strand.
TTTGTACCATGTGACTCTGAAGACAATAGAACAGTTCAGTACAGACCTGATTTCTCTTTCTCTCTGACTATGCATCTATTGTCTTTTTTTTAACTATTAGTTACTGCTTTTAAAATTGTAACAGGCTTAACAATAATGCAGTGTTTTGAAAAACTACAGGTGTTAGGGGAACACACCTGTAATTCCGATTCTGGTACTTGAAGATACATCCTGCGACAATCTCTTTTTAAAGAGTGTGTTACCATGCTTTATGCCACTGTGACCAAAACAAAGAGAAAAAAATATAAAAAGGAGACATCTATTTTTGTTCATGGATTCAAGGCATCGTAGGCTTGTTGAGAGGTAAAACATCCTGGAAGTAGGGATGGTAGATCATTTTTACAACCTCAGGACAGCCAGGAAGCCAAAGTTATGAAGTAGGGGCCAGGGCAAGATATATCCATCAAAGATATGTTTAAGTTGAAGAAGTTTCTCCAACCAGGCCCTATCATCCACAGCTGCATGAAAAAAAAAAAAATCTGTGCAATTTTTAAATTTAGAATTTATCAAGGGAAGAAAGCACAGCCCTTGTGCTCTAATCTCTTCCCCTAAACCCTATCTCTGAGCACTGACAATTCAGGGACTAGTTGTTCAATAACTTATTGTAATGTTAATAAGGCAGGGTCATTTCAAGTCCAAGTGAAAGCAACTCTTTTCATAATCCTGCTACTATGACTTAGACACAAGTTTTGAAAATACTATTCCAGGACTTACTAGGGGATTCTGCCTTCCTTTATTTTTTATATAATCCTCAAGGTTTCCATAAGATGTTTATACCATGATTCCTGCTGCCATGGAATCATGGAGATTTGAATATAATTCCCAGATCTTGCATTTGCATGAGTATGAACTGAATATAATCAAATAAGATAATTTATTATTGATTACTTATCTAAAGTATGTCTAATTTTTTTTTCAAAATCTTTTAAAATTGTTTTTTTTTTTTTTTTTTTTTTTAAGGGCTGGAAAGATGGCTCAGTCATTAAAGTCTAGGCTCACAACCAAAAATGTGTTTTAAAAATTACCATTCATGCTGTTCTTCACTTATATCATCTATATATTTCATTAAGTTTGCTTATCTGGTGCTTACAAATATGAAAGAATTGGCTCTATTGGTTTCCTTATCAAGCTCCTGTCCCCTCTGAGTCCTTTTATTTCCCTAGGGGGTGCCTACAGAGACCAAGGACCATGCATGGAGATGACCTAGAACCCCTGATTAGATGTAGCTCATAGGTAGCTCAGTCCCCTTGTATGTCTCATAGTAAGGAGAACAGGGACTGTCCCTGACATGGACTGTGTTGCCCACTCTTTGATCACTTCCTTCTGGTGGCAGGGACGGCTTGCCAGATCATAGATGAAGAGGAGGCATACAGTCTTAATGAGACTTGATAATCTGGGGTCAGATGGTAGTGGAGGAGGAGTTCCCCTATCAGTGCACTAGGGGAGGGGGATAGGGAAAGAAGGAGATCAGGTGGGACAAGAAGGAGACAAGGGAGGAGGACAAAATTGAGATGTAAAGTGAATAAATTATAAAAAATAACATTAAATTTAAAATGTGAAGGTAAAAAAGAAAAGCATATTGACATGTTAAATTTTGTCCTATGCCCAATTAATTAGTACCTTTTAATATTGAAAGTATATAAAAGAATTGTTTCAAGGTATCATGTATCCGAGAATGGAGAAAATATGTTTCTATGAAACAAGAAATAAAATGGTTCTTTTGGTTAATAAAAGCAAGACATTACTCACTGCAGTGTAAACAAAGATGAAAAGCTGTAATTGAGAAGGCTTTGATTCCCCAATGTCTCATTCACTTGATAATACCAACAGAAGGAGAGAAGTGAGGATGAAATTTAGTAAATAAAAATTTCAATCATAGAAGCTTTGAGCAAACAATGTTTATTTTCTTTTTTCATTTTCGGCTCTATGAAATGAGCTTCCAAATGGGCTCCTGTATAGTCAAAAAAGTACCAATCTAAGAATGGTTCATAACCATCATTCTTCTGATGAAAGGCAAAGGGTGAGGCTCCTGATCATCTGTAGATCAAGTTAGCATTGAAATTAAAGAAGCATCAGACTTACGGTGGGCTTGGAGAGGTGAGTCCTTTGGGATTCTGTAGGCCCATCACCAGTGTCACAAAGGTAATGAATTATACCTGCCAGGCAGGAAGCCGAATGGGTGGCTTGACTCGGTTCATCTTTGCAGAATAAGAGTTGTCCTTAATAGCCAGCTGGAGGCTGTACTTTCACAGCAGCACTGGAAGGCTTTCACCATGAAGCTCTTATCAGACCAAATACTGTAAATTTGCCTTATAATTGCTTGGTGTTGAGAAGCCTGACTAGTACATGTTTTGGAAAACAGAAAATTCTGATGGGTAGTAGAAGTAGGAGACTGAGAATTTCAGTGTGTTTCACATGCCTAATGTCCCCTTATCCCCACAGGTTCTCATCATAAAATAATCATAGAGTTGGGATTTTGTTTTGTTTTGTTTTAAAATGAGATATTAGAAACTGAGAATGGCTATTTCTTGCTTTAGGTCACCTGCTGAGAAGCAATAAAGCCAGGGTGAATATTTGGTTTATCAATTTCAAGCTGAAATTTTAAAAATGTTCGTTTATACTTCATTCATTTTGATTGGGTATTATAATTTTATGTAAGGCTCTGAAGTTTCAGGAGATATAGAAATGAAGAGATTTAACTAATGTAAAGGGTGCACAGAGATTCAAAAGTAACACAATGGAGTTGTTCAGATTTGCCTTTAAAATTTTTTAATAATTTTTATTTTTTTATATTAATCACAGGTTATTTACTCTGTATCCCAGCTGTAGCCCCCTTCCTCATTCTCACTTGATTGATCCCATCCTCCCTCCCATATCCCCTCCTTGACCCTTTCCAAGTCCACTGATAGGGGAGGTATTCCTCCCCTTCCATCTGACCCTAGCGCATCAGGTATCTCCAAGACTGGCTGCAATGTACTCTGTGGCCTAGCAAGGCTGCTTCTCCCTCAGGGGGATGGGGGAAGGTCAAAGAGCCAGCCAGCCATTGAGGTCATGTCATAAATAGTCCCTGTTCCCCTTACTAGGGTACCCACTTGGACACTGAGCTACCATGGGCTTCATCTGTTCAGGGATTTTAGTTTATATCCATACATGATCCTTGGTTGGAGAAACAGTCTCATAGAAGACCTCTGTGCCTTGATATATTTTGTCCTTGTGGAGCTACTGTCCTCTCCAGGTCATACTAATTCCCCCTTCTTTCATATGATTCCCTGCATTCTGCCCAAGGTTTGGTTATGAGTCTCAGCATCTGTGTTGATACACTGCTAGGTAGAGTCTTTCAGAGGCCCTCTGTGGTAGGCTCCTATCAGATTTGCCTTTTAAAACTCTTCTCTTGAATGTATTGTGTGTGTGTGTGTGTGTATGTGTGTGTATCTTTCTCTGTGTCTCTTTGTGTGCAGTGTACACAAGCAGTGATGAGTGTATGTAGATCACACAACTTGAAAGGAATGGTTCTCTCCTTATTCATGTGGTTCATGGGGATCAAAATCAGCTCAACAGACTTGGAGGCAAGCATCCTTATTTGAGAAGCCATCTTGCTGGCCCTACTGACATTATTCTTGTACATTAATATGTCGGTGTTTCTCAATCTTCTGACATTTGAACATCTTAGGTATAATAAATTATCCAGTCTTTATAATTCTGTGCATGAAATAACTTGAAGTCATCTTGAGAACTATCTTTTAACATGTGTTGTTTGACTTTTGTTGAAATACAAAACTAAAGAAAATGTTATCTATTTCTGTTCCAAATTACTGGTGTATGAAAAAAACTGACTAAGTAGACAACCTTTGGAAGAGATAAATAATAATTATTATTTTATTAAGTATCTGTATCTCCCTCATCTCCCTTTCTTCTTCCTTTTCTATTCTTCCTTGATCTCCTTCCATCAGGTCTCAGGATACCAGTTAAGCATGCTGTGGATTTATTATCCTTCCCACAATCTCCACAGGCTTTTGTCAGATTCTTCCCCCAATATTTGCTTTCAAATTAGGTCACTACTTCCTCACATTTCTACATAGCCTCCAGTTTCCTGAGAACATCTCTAAAAATGAACTGTAGATGTAAAAGGGGGGGGGGAAGTGCGGCATACCAATGGTAGGAAAAATTACAGCATGGTCCAAGTTTTATAACAATTCTTGTTAAATCTGAATACTCATAAGATTCACTGTAATCTCATATGATAATCATAGTGTTTGTCTATTTTTTTAAGTAAATTAGAAACTTAGAATGGCTGTTTCTTACTTAAGCTCACCTGCTGAGAAGCAAGAAAACTATGGTGAATATTTGGATAATCACTTTTGAGCTGAAATGTTTTGAATACTTCTAAACTTGATTTTTAAAGTTGTTTTTGGTGAATTACTCTGTGATGTATTTGTCTCCTTCTGACTTATATGGAAGCCAACCAAATGCCCCAGAAAGTGCCACAACCTGACTTCATGAGTTGGTGTTTGGCAGAGCTCAGAAACACTCTTATAAATGTCAAACTTTTACATTCTGAAACCTATGAGGTCATCTAGCCTTACATAAATTAAATAAATAAACAAATAAATAAATAAATAAATAAATAAATAAATAAATAAATAAATAAAAGATTATTCCTGAATATGGCATAAGGAATCTTTCTTATTCACATAGGTTAAAGTGGGGAATTTCTCTTTCACACATTAACCAAGAACTAAACATGTGTGTACTATAAAGTTTTGTATGACAGCATGATTCATGATCTAAGATTGAATATGTATAGAAATCAACATTTTTTAATGATTACCTCATGCAAAAAAACAACCATGAGAGGCAGAAGTTCAATTTTAACTAATTATATTTAGAAGCAAATGAAAGCAACACAGCAATAAACTTGGGTTTCTCCTATGTTTGAGGAGAAAGAAAAACCTGGCAAACTGGAGTAACTGTGGCTTTTAGAATTAGGAGAATTTCAATTAACACATGGTCACTCACCAGGTGTGGGAAACACATTACCCAGACTCAATTCCTTACCTTAAAATGAGGTTAACAGTTTTCAAGGGATTTGAGAAGAATTAGATGTGTAAGGGGTCCAGTGAGCACTTGGGCATGTGAAAGAGATTTAGTAAACATGTCCAAACTTTTCTCTCCCCATCACTAAGAAAAGCATCTCTCTAAAATCCCCACCCCTAACTACCACCTTCAAGAACTTTCTGCAATATCTTTGATGTTTTAAGTTTTCTTCTACAGATTTCTCATCCTCAAATATGAATGCACCTATAACAGCTACATGTTCATTAAAAAAATCAGATCCAGAAAATTTAGCATTGATTACAGCACAATACATTCCAACAAGACAACATAATATTTCCGCTGGAGGATAAGAACTATGAAATCAGATTAATTTTATACCAGCCAGCAAAGTATATTTTCCCTTTACATGAACACTACACATGAGGTCTTTGCTTCTGTTTCCTCATCCCTTGTGTAATCTTCTCCCGCCTTGTCTGTTCTGTGTTATATGGTACATTATAGTTTCTTTTCTTTCTTTGCTTTTTTTTTCCTTTTACCCAAGCCTTTCTGTACCTGGATTCTTTTGTCATCTGTTTTTTTTTTTTTCCTCAAAATTCCATCAAAAATTAATCTGACAGAAGAAGGAAATAGATGAAGAGTGGAAAATCAATGAAGAAGGTTTGGAATGGACACCTTCAGTGTTAGTCAAGCCAGTACCTGCCTCAGCTCGGGCACTCAACAGGTCAAACTTGGAATGAGCTGACAAATAGCCCTGGGGCTCACCTTCTGTTTCTGTGAATTGAAATTAGTGTACTAATTATCGCTGGGGCGAGGATGATGCAGAATGGATATTAAACGGATGAAGGAGGGAAGAGAAAATTATAGCATTGGGGAAAGGTGAAAGGAAGAAGCAGTGAGAAATGCTCCATTTCAATGGCACATATGACACTTTATAGGCTGACATGCACAAAGATAGTGTTTAAATATGGGACTTGGATAGTTGGCATGATGTAGAATCATCACCATCTATTTTTGGCACAGCTTTTTTTCTAATTGTTGTTCATGTCTGCACTGATTTTTTGCCATTTTTAATTAGTTACAATTTATTCACTTTGTATCCCAGCCGTGGACCCCTTCCTTTCATCCCTCCCTCTTCTCCTGCCTTGCCCCACCCCCAGTCCACTGATGGGGCGGTCCACCTCCCATTCCATCTGATCCTAGCCTGTCAGGTCTCATCAGGACTGCATTGTCTTCCTCTGTAGCCTAGTAAGGCTGCTCCCCCCTCAGAGGGAGGTGAACAAGAGCCAGCCACTGAGTTCATGTCAGAGACATTCCCTGTTCCCCTTACTAGGGTACCCTCTTGGACACTGAGCTGCCATGGACTGCATCTGTGCAGGGGTTCTAGGCTATCTTCATGCATGGTCCTTGGTTGGAGTATCAGTTTCAGAAAAGACCCCTGTGCCCAGATTTTTTTGCTTCTGTTGCTCTTCCTGTGGAGCTCCTGTCACCTCCAGGTCTTTCATCTCTCCTTCTTTCATAAGAGTCCCTTGGTTTTTATGTATTCTATTCTATGCAATCTTACTAGTATAAATAGAGGCCATTTATATTCATTGCTAACCAAACCTCAGTAATTTTTTTAAACCATCACTGTTACCAAAATTTGGAAAGTTAATGATTTCTAGTCAGAAAGGTATTTTAAGAGGCCATTAGAGTAGCCTTTCAGCTACTCAAGGAGTTTACTAAATACTTGTATATACTCTCTTCTCATATTTGGCATGGTTTTACTAATATTTCTAAGTAACAGAAGCCTCCAGATCATCCAGAATATGTTTTATGTTGTTGTTATTATTGGTATTGTCATAATGTCTTTGATTGAGTGTTGTTCTTCTGGAGAAATACTTTGTTTATTTTCCTTTTTATTATTAGGACTTTTATTTTTATTTTCTGTGTTTGACTTGCATGTGTATCTTTATTCCACATTTACGTGTAGTGAGCAAGAGGCCGCCAGACAACACTGAAACCCCTGAAGCCGGAGTTGCGGATGGTTGTGAGCCACAATATCTGTGCTAGAAATTGAATATGAATGCCTTGGGAAAAAGATACTGAGCAGTCTCTCCAGGCCTGCCTTTGGACTTTCTTTCTTTTCCTTCCTTCCTTCCTTCCTTTTCTCTCTCTCATATCCATATATATATGTGTATGTATGTATATATATACACTTATTTACTTACTTACTTATGAATTTTTGAAACAGTGTAAAAATGTCTCCCTCTTTGGTCTGGGAGATGATCAAGTAGACTCCCATCAAGCCTCCCCAATACTGACATTAAAAGCACACATCCTCACGCTGTGCATGTTTTGAAGTTGAACTTAGATCCTTCTGTTTGCAGGGACAGACAAGCAATTTGCCAACCTGTCTGTCTTCCCAGTCCTTAACTCTGTTTTCAAGGTTGAACCGTAAAGGCGATGCTAGGAGATAAAGAATTCCAGAGGCATTTATACATTAATATAACCTGAAACCAGGTTTAGTGTCCTGATGTTGCTATTCAGCTCTTTTCCAGCCCTATTATTACACTGACTCTAATTACAGCTATTATCTCCCCTGTCACCTTTAATGATGTTCACTATTTTCTTTTCTTTTCTTTATATTAAGAAAAATAATTTAATCTTTACACTGTATTTGCACAAAAAATTTGTATTATTTTGAGTTGTGAACCTAGGTTTCAGTTCATATAATAATTTTGAAATTAATTATTTAAATTAAGCATAATGCATTTAATTATACTGTATCTAAAGATTTCAAAAATTTTTATGAAGGGTCACTGAAATTACCTATGCCATTTTGTTTATCTTGCAAGGTCATGTATGGTCAACAGAATATAAAATTTTAAATTATAAAAAATATTAAGGTAGTTAGCATTTCTTCCTATTTCCATAGCTCATATTGTTCTAAAAGTTTGTTCATATGACTATTTGTTTTTAGTTTGCTTCATTATTATTCATTTTAAAAATAAACGTATGTGTGTTTGTGTTTGTGTGGGTGTGTTTATGGCTGTACAGGTGAGCCTGTATGCACATGCTAGCCAGAAATCAGATTCACATGATATTCCCCAGCCTACCCACATCTTACTTTTTCAGAGAAGGACTCTCTTATTACCCTGGCACTCTCCAAGTACACTATGCTATTGGACAGTGAGTCCTAGGCTTGAATCTGCTTTTTAATCACCTTCTTGGGACTAGGATGATAAGTGCATATCACCAAAACCAGTTATTCTATAGGGGTACTGGACTTCAAATATAAGACCCTTGTTGCAAAACAAACAAAAAAGAAAACACTGGTTTTGGGTTTTTTTTTTTCCTTTGAATCAATTGTTTACCTTTCCTTTGTTTCATTTTTATTTTAGAACTTTCTCGTATTACATCAAGCTTAGAAAAACGAACAAACATCAACAAAAATGATCAAAAGAAAATATGTCTACTGATAGGGGGACCTCCCTTTCCATCTGACCCTAGTTTATCAGGTCTCTTCAGGACTGGTTGCAATGTCCTCCCCTGTGGCCCAGCAAGGCTGCTCCTACCTCAGGGAGAGGTGATCAAAAAGCCTGCCACAGGGTTCATGTCAGAGACAGTCCCTGTTCCCTTACTAGGGAAACTACTTGGAGACTGAGCTACGATGGGCTACTTCTGAGCAGGGGTTGTAGGTTATATCCATGCATGGTCCTTGGTTGGAGAATTAGTCTCAGAAAAGACTCCTGGGCCCAGATATATTTGGTCCTTGTGGAGCTCCTGTGCTCTCCAGGTCTCATTAACTCCCTCTTCTTTCATATGATTTCCTGCACTCTGCCCAAGGTTTGGTTATGAGTCTCATCATCTGCTTTGATACACTGCTAGGTAGAATCTTTCAGAGGCCCTCTGTGGCAGGCTCCTGTCCTTTTCTTTTTTTCTCCTACTTCCAATGTCCACCCCATTTGTCTTTCTAAGTGAGGATTGATCATCTTACACAGGGAGCTCCTTCTTGTTTAGCTTCTTTAGGTAAACAGAATTTAGTATGTTTATTCTATCTTATAGTTATAAGTGAATATATACTGTGTGTGTCTTTCTGCTTCTGGGATGGATACCTCACTCAGGATGATCTTTTCTAGATCCGACCATGTGCCTGCAAATTTCTTGATTTCCTTGTTTTTAATTGCTGAGTAGTATCCCATTGTGTAAATATACCACAATTTCTTAATCCATTCCTGCCCTATCAATGGGCTTACAGAGGGGCAGGGAGGAGATGAGGGAGGGAATAAGGGAGGAGAGGGCTACGGCTGGGATACAAAGTAAATAAACTGTAATTAATATAAAAAATAAAAAATTATATAAAAAATATGTAACCAGTTTTCTGTCAATCATCTTCACCACCTTCATCCTCCTCCGTAATTCTAGAAAGGCTATGATGGTGACTGCAGTCCTGTGGCTTCCAACAGAAAGCTTAGCTGCAGGAGAAACACTGAGAAATAAGAAAAGTCAGATCTTTCCATTATCTACGCCTGCATAAGATAACATAATCCCCTCTCACTTTAGACTCCAAGTTTGAGACGTGTGATATTGATTGCTATACTGCAGAAGCAGTCCTCACAGGCTGCATCCTCACAAGTATCCACAGTGATGGCTATCAATGATTAATGATTGACAGCTCTTTTTTTTTATTAATACAAAGCTTTCAGACATCACTAATTCTCCAACTGATCTACTTTAAGTGGGTCCTTGTTTTTAACCTAATGTCATAATACCAAGAAGTTACTAGTCACTATTTACTCCGCTCATAAAATTTTCTCACGTAGCATGTATGGAACGAAGGGCAAGCTTTTGCTCATAATCAAGTTCCACATGTAAATTGTCTTCATCACACTTGTCTGGCAGTCAGGGAGCAAGCCGGAAACAATCAGCACTTTTTTCTCTTCAGTCATGCGAGGATTCCATACCTCATACTTGCCTATAGAACCACAGTTATCATTATTATTTGTGCTTCCTTAATTCTGGAGCAGCTAGGTATTACCTGTCCCAACCTATATTTTCCAGGAAGAGAGAATTAACTTTACTCCAATAGGAGTCCAAATAGACCTACTGAAGAATGAAGATTAATGAAGATGGGAAAATGATGGTTCTCTGACATGTAAATATTATCATCTTATGAACTCATAAAAATCAAGACACCTATTTTGATTTTCTTGTACATGAGTCTCTTGAACAAGAGAGGCAAAATAACAAACATGTAGAACATTAAATCAAACTACATGCCTTCCATGTTTTCTAAGAAAACACAAATTAAGGCTACACGTATAAAATTAAAGCTACATGTAGATTGCATTTTAATTGTGACATGAAAGAGTCAGAGCCTTTCAAAGTATCCTTTCTTTTTCAAGAAGAAAATAACGGTGTAATCTAGGTCATGCAGTCATAATTAAGAGCTGCTTCCAAATCTACATTTGGACTTAACATCCAAAACGTATTTATGGGTTGCTAATATCCACACCTGGAGAATGGAGAAGTGTGTAGGGGGTCCTCTCCGTTACTAAACCATAAGGTATATACTTTAAAAGTCATTACTGTGGAAAGTTTTAAGTAATGGAAAGAAAGGAACTCAGCCAAGCATTCCATCATGCCAACCACACATCAAGAAAATACCACCTTACAGGACAGAAGTGCCTCACTAGTGTTTTCCGCCTGGGTATGCACCAGATTTGTCCCTAGAAGGTGTTTCAAGATTTTCCTAAATCCAAGCTAGGACCGTGCCAGACTTAAGCTTAAAATATTTCAATATCAGCCAATTTTAACATATAAAACTCTGTTATCTCCCTGGAAACTTTAAATACCGTCATTGAATGTCTCCCCACCATTATTCGTCCACTGATTTCCTTGTAATTTTGACTGACATTACAATATTTAGTATGCCTGGCAATCTTCCATGCTCTCTACATGTATTATACCATTTAATTCACACAGCATATGTGTTTGCAGATGTATGAACTGAGCCTTAAGAGGTGTGACAATTTTATAATGTTGTGATAACTGACAGAATGAGGATTACACCCCGAGATGCTTTCTGTACACTTGAGAATTTTACTTTGTGATCACCCCAGATTTTAATCATAACAGGTTACTCATATGCTACCATGAGATGGGATCCTTTCAGGAGCTCAGTTTCTTACCCTATTCTGCTCCAGGAGCTTACATACAACAACCATAGTTAATTTGCTATGTTGTTTCATAATCACTCATGATCCTTTTCCTTATAATCACAAAAGAAAAAAAAAAAACACTAATTAGTTCTACACACCTATTATCTACTGAAAGGCACATTATAGCCTGAAAAAACAGTAACATCTTTTTCATGAAATCACACTGTCCACTGAAATAATAAAAGATCTAAATGAACAGTAAAGTGAAACAAATTCAAATATAAGCAGGAAATATTAAAGGCAGGATGTGGATATCTTACACCTTACACTGGCACTGTGTGCTGCATTGGGTCTTCAAACACCCATAATATGGTTTTCTCTTTGTTTAATGACTAACTATGTGGAACCTGCCATATTCATAATTTGTTTACTTTCTCTAGCTGTATGTGAACAAAACTGTACCTGAAAGTACACATTCCATATTTTTAAAAGTGTAATTAATAATAATAATAAAATATTAAAAATTAAATGACAGATAATAAAAAAGAAGAGTTATGTCAAAAAAATAACCCTTTAACAACAGGTTATAAAATTTTTCAATGTGTTATTTTATACTATGGTCAAAGTAAAGGTTGAAGCATGTTTTCATGCCATGAATTAAGTATTACACAAGTAGTTTCAATCAACTTTTGTAACGTAACTCAATCATCAATGTGTAGTTTTTAAAGGACACTAGCTCCAAAGATAGGAATTTAATTGCCATATAATAAACATGATTATTTATACCATGAAACTAGATGAAACAAAGGTGCCAAGAGTAAAAAGAGACTGATAAAATCATTTTTCTTTCTCATTTGTCCAAACCAACTAGAGGCTGACTTATTTTGCATGTATTCGATCATAATCTGCCCAGACTAGGATAGCACCTTTATTGGAGAATATGTAAATTGATCGAGTATTAGATGTCTGCTGGTTGTCCAAAGGTGGACATTGCATGCTAGTTATTGTGTTGCCTCTGTACAGCAACCCTCCAAGAACGCTACTAGTGTTCTCAGCATTTACAGAGGAAGTTCAGTGATCAGTGTTAACTCCTGGAGGTTATCAACATGTGGATGAATAGAGACTCTGATGGAAATTTGGCCTCTAAGTTAGTTCAGTGAAGACAAAGGTACAAGATTGTATCAATGGTGCTTATATAGTCAAAAATAAGCTAAATGTTCTAGGAGATCAAGATGCTCCAAATAATTCAGATGAAGGTGCTCAAAGGATAGGTGCTGAGTTTGATATCAATTACAAATAAGTGAAGTTAATTTTTTCAGGCACTTTTATACTTGCTGACTATCCTTGGTTTTTCCTTTGCTTGACCCCTTATTCAGTTTGGCCAGAGTTGCATCCTACAGTTTTCTTAGAACATGGTTTTGACATCATTTAGATGAATTATCCAGAAAGTTGAGTGTGGCAGAGAATGGCCATACAAATTTCAGTACTGTATCCTTGGCAGATGGGGCCTATCTCACCTCTACTTGGGTTTGTCCTGGCCTGTGACTACTTAAAAAAATTGCCTACAGCAGATGTGTTGTGATGACAGTTCTAAGAGTAACTGAGGCAGACTATAAGCTTCTGTTTCATACAGAACTTCAAGAGCACATGAAGAAATCTGATGACTCAATGGAACCATCTTTTAAAGCCCAATCTAGCCACTTTAAGGGCCATATAGGAGGATGGAAGAAAAAAAAAAGACATATATACTGCACAAGATATTTTGCTTAAGCCATTCTGCTTTCCATATGAACCTCATTGTCACGGAACACAGACATGGATCTTAGAGTGCAGTGTCCCACACATATATCATGGAATTCTGAGCTGTTCACTACAGTAGTGATTGATGTCTCCAAGTTTTAGTACATTAGTTTATTCTTTTTTAGTAAATACTCACTTAAGAGACAGTTTATTGATTTTTTTTTTCCTTTTTCTGCTCCTTGTGGTACTAGTTAGTGAACACCAGGGCTTGTGCATTTTGGTAAGCACTCTACAACACAGCCCGAATTATAAGCCTCTATGCTTCTAAAGCTGGAAGAATTGGGGACAAGAAAGGGTATGTGCCTTTCTGACCCCTGTGCCTTATCTCCTTCCCACATTGCTCAACTCAGTCTGGCAATTTATTCAAGACACACTCCTGTCAGTCTGGGGAGCTCTCACTACTGATGGAGGCCATGGTTATCACACTTGTGGAAGAAATATGACACCACAATTTTAAAACTCAAAGGAAAGTAAATAGTCCCCACAAGTACTTCCTTTCAATCATTCAGCAAAGCTTCTCCATGTCCCCAAGGCTCTTTTTATCAGTGGCACTCATGGCTGCTGTGGACTCACATAAGGCATTCTTTCTCTGAAAGTTTGCTCATTTACAAATTGCAGAAGGCAAAGTTCCAAGAAAGACTTCGTGCTTTTTAGTAAATCTCCTCTTTATGTCATAGCCTTTCTTGTCAAATGAAAATTTTAAGGTTCAGTAGCTTTCTGGAAATCAATGTTCAGCATGTACCGAATTCTTTCCTTATATGTTTTATTTGTGCCAATCTTATACTTTAAGTAAGCTGATTTTTAATTTTATTTTATTAATTACACTTCATTCACTTGGAATCCCCCATAAGCCCCTCCCTCCTCCCCTCTCAAGCCCTACCTTCCTCCCCCTTCTTCACCCATGTCCCTCCCCAAGTCCCTGCATGCAATACAGCCTACTGTTTTCTTTGGGTTCATACATAATCAAATTGTTGCTTCTATATTATGCTGTTTTACTTTTTCTATCACATATTGAGAGTAATACTTTTTCATTTTTTATTATTTTTATTTTTATTAATTACAGTTTATTCACTTTGTATCCCCCTATAATTTCTTCACTCCTCCCCTCCCAACCCCACTCTCCCTCCCTCTATCCCACCCATGGCCCTCCCCAAGTCCACTGATAAGGGAGGTCCTCCTCCCCTTCCCACTGATCATAGCCTATCAGGTCTCATCAGGAGTGGCTGCATTGTCTTCCTCTGTGGCCTGGTAAGGCTGCTCCCCCCATTAAGGGGAGGTGATCAAAGAGCAGGACAATCAGTTCCTATCAGAGATAATCCCTGTTCCCATTACTACAGAGGCCACTTGGATACTGAACTGCCATGGGCTACCTCTCTGCAGGGGTTCCAGGCCATCTCCATGAGTGGTCCTTGGCTGGAGTATCAGTCTAAGAAAAGACCCCTGTGCTCAGGATTTTTAGATCTGTTGCTCTCCTTCTGGAGCTCCTGCCCTCTCCAGGTCTTACTCTCTCCCACTTCTTTCATATGATTCCCTGCACTTTGCCCAAAGTTTGCCTATGAGTCTCAGCATCTGTCTAGATACCCTGCAGGGCAGAGCCTTTCAGAGGCCCTCTGTGGTAGGCTGCTGTCCTGTTTCCTGTTTTCTTCCTGCTTCGAAGTTCATCATCTTTGGCTTTCTGAATGGGGATTGAGCATCTTAGCCCAGAGTCCTCCTTCTTGATTAGCTTCTTTAGATGTGAAGATTTTAGTATGTTTATCCCACATTATATAACTAATATTTACTTATGAGTGAGTACATACCCTGTGTGTCTTTCTGCTTCTGGGATACCTCACTCAGGATGTAGATCAATACTTTTATAGTCAATTGTTTGATATTATATGGCTGTGATAAATAGTGTTGCAATAAACACAAGAGTGACAATATCTTTTTAAAATACTAATTTTATTCAAGTATGAATCATCAGAAAATGTAGTATGTAAATATGTTGAAATATCATCCAGCCATTAAGGGCAGTGAGATCCTATAATTTTTTAGCAATGAGTGAACCTAGAGGATATTATGTCAAGGGAAATAAGTTTGACACAAAAAGACAGATACACAGTGATTTCATGTAAGCTTGGAATTCTCAAAAGCTGACCTCATTTAGAGATTAGAACAGTGATCATATGTGACTACGATGAGCAAAGTGTGAAAATAAAAGGACATGAAAATGAATATAAATGACAGCAAGGTAGACCACACAAATTTTGGTTGTCTCATATTAAGTAAGATGTATTAGGTCTCAATAACGTGCTGCATATTCCAAGTAATCCAAATTAGAAGACTAAAAGTATTTATCCTAATGAACTGCATTTCTTTGCCCTCTCCTTGTGGTTCTCCTTTTTCCTTGGGGATTTGTTGGCCAATAGTCCAAGAAAGGAGGAAGAGTAAAAGGTGAGGCACAGAACTTGGAAGGTCCTGAGTGCAATGGAGATCAAAGGGAACTAGTTCAAATTTAATTTCAGTGAACAAAGATTTTACGTCCCTTGGGGAGTGGGTGGGAGGCTCCAAGGATAGGTGTACACAATTGGTTGAAACTAGGCACTTCAAGGATGCTTGATTTGCATTAAACAGCATGCTCCTATCATATAAACAGGAAACATATTTAATTATCCTATGAACTCAGGTGGGGGAGAACTACAGGGAAACGTCTGAAAGGCCCTATATCAAATGTGGTTAGAAACATTATTATCAAAAGGCACTCTCCAGATGAAGTCAGGTAGAGAGTTAGGAGGGCATGCTTGGGAGAGTCCACCTTAATAATGAACTCCGAATGGCTATTCAGACTGGGGGGATTGCAACCTCATACAGCAGGGTCCCTCCAAAATCTTACTTGTTCCTCACACTAAATCTTGGGTGACTTATTACACTGTAAGTGTAGCAGTGAAATGAATAAGTATTGAAAAGCATATGACAAACAAATTTAAAAAAAAAAACAAGTTTTAAGAAATTCAGAACATAGAAGACAATTCAGTAATAATCTTTCAGATGAGTTAAATTGAGTCCTGACTGTTTTAAGATTCTATGATCAGTCAATAGTGAATATCAAAGGGCCTCTTTTCCAATACTTACATTAATTTTTTTGAGAAATTCACCAGATGTATTTTAATCATATTCAGTACTTCTTCTCCCAATAAAATCTACCAAATGCACCCAGTTCTCACCTCCCAGATTTCATTTGCTTCTCTTCCCCCTTCACTCCATTTCTCCTCTTTGTTCTTCTCCTCCTCTTCATACTTCTTTGTACTCTTTCTCCTCCTCCTTTATCTTTTCTTCTCTCATAAAGTTGGATTTGTGCTTTCCATATATTCTTGATTGTATGACATCCAAACTTTTATTCTCATCACAGAGACTAGAAAGAAAAGCAGTGTTTGTCTACATGTTGACCTTAAATGCATTCTTATCATTAAACTTGCTCTTTTGAACACTATGTAAGAGTTGTGCTTTCTCTGTAGTGTAAACACATAAAGTCTTGAGACCATAAAAGAACGTGTTTTCTTAAAGGTTTTCCATTCATAATTCAGACAACCTATCATTTAAGAACTTATACCCAACGACTTCCTGCTTATTTAGATACTGAGAATAGGAAGTAATGACACAGAACTCCCTGTGCTCTAAAACCTTATAGCTTCAAATGAAAAACAGACATAATCACAGTCCATTGTGCCAGCTATGATAGACATAACTCCTAAGTACACAGTTACACCTATGAAGAGGATCCAAGAGTGAAAAATAATGTGACCTGCACATAGAGTACAATGTATTTTCTAGCCCAACAGTGGTGGTACATAAAAGTGGGCATTTGTTAGAGAATTCTTCCTTAGTCAAGAAACGAATAGCTAAGTGAATTTTAAGAGATGAATATTATGACAAACCGGGGAATATTTGATAAGAATAAAAAAATAATAAATGAGTATCTGACTCCAGTGATAGACAATTTTTCTATGTGAGCAATAGTTTGTGCCTTCTCATGAGGCACGGAGAAATCAATAAAGGTTTAAGCTGAACGTGTTATAACTAAGCTGGATATTTGTGTGTAAAACATAATTTGATACTCTACAAAGAAAAACAAAGTAAAAGGTTATAAAAAACATTCTAAGAATGAGATTAGGATTGTCTAAAACACAAATGAAACAGAAGATGTGGAAGGAGTAAGAGGAAAAACAAAAAAAGAAAAAGAAAAAGGTCGGAAACAGGGCAATAAACATGGGACCAACTGATGTCTTTGGGTTATTAATTTTTTGTTTTTTTATTTTATTTTATTTTTTGTTTTCCATGTCCCATATCAGGGCTTCTCTTCATAGTTTATATGTGGAAGTTCTTCCTTGTGGGAAGATTCATCCCTTCCCCCTCTTACAGTATTACATTTTACTCATACATAAACAAGGCTATATTTTTTGTGAAAGTGTTTCCCCCACTCCCCAAAATAAAAGGAGTCACAGTGTCTAATTTTTAATATAGTCATCTTTTTTACCTGTGCATTGTTATCTCTTTAAACAGAGCACAAACACCTTGAAAGCATGAACATGAACACTTAATTTAGCAATGTATTCCACTATATTGCCTTATGACTAAATAATTCCCCACATATTTGGTAAGTCAAAAGTGAGTATTGAGTACATGGGAGACTTTAAAAGCTTTGACCAGTATAAGACCTGAGAAGAGTGAGGTTAATACTTAAGTTTGGAATCAAATGTGATTCTGAGACTAACAATTTAAATATCGGCCTGCAAGAGTTAACACTTTTATATTCTTTCTCCTCTTTGTATATACCCTATGTATTCACAAAGAAACACATGAAATAGTCTACTAGTACTTGCCTCTTCTTTGTTGTCTTTGTTAATCATAAGAGTGGAATTTACTTGTAATTGGAAAAAAAAAGACACCTCCTTGTTTTAAACTTGAAATAGTACCACAGATCCTTGTCTTAGAGGAGAACCAAAATGAAGCAAATCAAAATAATAGGAAATACATATTACTGTAAATGATGTTTTCTATAGTGAAAGGATGCAGCTAGAATCAAGTGACAATCACAAATTTCTAGCAGACATGTCTGAGAACTTTAGATAGGATAAAACTAATGTCATTAAGTCCAAGACATTAGTGGAAAGCTGTGTGATGTCATTACTCACTCTTACATGAGTTCTGAGACTTAAACCCTGGCAGGCATGTTTTCTCAGCAACAGGCTTTACCCCACTGAGTAACCTAACCAGCCAACATAATGCCATTTTTAAAATATATATTCTAAAGTGAGCTCTTGAGAGCTTGGAAAATAAGTTATGAAGTTCAGCTAGTTACATTAAACAGCAAGGAGATATTACAAAGATACAACTAATTGTACCGCATATCGCCTATTGTTTCTTTCCACTCTTTAAGAAAGGACTCCACAGCACCACTCTTTCAACCAACATCATTCTTGTAATACTGCGGATAGGCCTCTGTAACAACTTTCCACAGCTGGACCTACTCTCCATCTTCAGAACTATCCTCATGCAAGGAGGAACTTCTCATGTTCTAATATGCTCGGCAATGGACTACATGATTTAAAAGAATAGATAAATCAATGTCATGTTACCAATTCAAGATGAACAAATGCAAAGACCAATTGGGTGGGACTTACCTCTTTCCTACACAATTACCTTTTGAGATGGAGAAAATTCAAACCTATTTTTTATATGAGGACACTTTGGATGAGAAGAGTGAAGAGACACTAAAGATAATGCTGCACAGCATAAGAAGGTCAAATACATTATCCTTAAACAGTTTTTTGAACTTCACATTGCACTTTGCAGTCCAACATTCACGTATATTACAGAACTGAGAGTTAAACTTTTTTCTAGTAAGAAATCAATGAAGCAAAAGACACCTTGATTACACCAAGTTCAGAAAAATCTCTTAAGTTCACCAGAAAAGGTGAAAAAAAGTTTACGAGAAATGTGTTTTTTTTTTATTTATTCACATTTTAATTAGTCTATTAGCTTGTGGAGGTAATGCACTTAAATGGGACCTTGGCAGAAAAAAAGCACATTTTAAATAATAAGAAACCAGAGGAAACATTGAACATAGCTATTATTTTTGGCAGGAGTCTTTTCTTACATCTCTTTTTGTTTTTTTTTTTTCTTTTTGTTTCTCCTCTCCAATAACAAAAGGGGTAAAAAAGTTTAAATGAGAGAAGATTGCAGAGAGTTGGGGATTAACATATTTAATTTACATAATGTCAGTGTGTTAAAGACTATGTAGGTGCAGCAGTATAAAATATTCTTAGTTAAAGTAGCTCAAAATAGGAACTTCTTTTATTTTGTACATTTCTCCAAGTTCATTGTGTGGCTAATTTAAAAAAGAACACCATTTTCTTAGCAAAGACAGCCCAAGATATGCACAGAAGTATGTAATTATTTAGGAAAGCGTGCAGTTAGTTCTCCTTCTGACTAACTCTCCAGGTGATGTAATGGAGACATTTATGATGAGGGAACTTGATATTCCTGGCCCATCACAATGTTGACATCCTGACAGACACAAACCAGCAGATTTTTTTTTTTTCACTCTTAACTGTACAAAGCCCCTGATGCTGGAAAGCCTTGTGCATGTGTGTTCAAAGAAGAATCACTAGTTTCCCTTTGAGAAAGGCACAGCAGGCTGCAGAGCAGCTCTCCCTCCTGGAGGCCACTAATGCTTGCCAGCAGCTTTCACTCAGAAAGAGCTTTTGGGAAAAAAACACAGTCCATTCTTCTCTACCCAGCACGCTCAGCTTAATGCCTGTAATGCAACAGTGCTCTGATAGTCTAAATTCATAAGAGCACCAACTCATAAAGGAATTACTCTTTTTATCCAAATTTAACTTCCCTTCACTCAGAAGTCTTCAGCTTGAGCTTTTGCTTATTGCTCTACAATCCCTGTAAAGAATGACCCCTTCCTTTCACTTTCATATATATATTTGTGTGTGTGTGTGTGTGTGTGTGTGTGTGTGTGTGTGTGTGTGTGTACATAATACGATTTGACCTTATTTTCCCATCCTTAACTCTTCTGGGGTGTAAGAAGACAGACATGTGTCTGTCATGTGTAAGACACACAGTCATGTGTAAGGATAACAGAGAAGAGTGAGCACGGATGAACCAGAGTTTGGATTACTTGGAAACAATGTATACAATTATGATTATTAGAGGGTCCAGAATAAATAATGGATATATGTCGGTATGACAGCAAAAAAAAAAATGCTTTCCGCCCTTGTATTTCATTTGTTTTTACCCATACTGTGATACTCATGATAAGACCATAATTCTGTTCCATATATTTTATGTTGATTGTATTAAGAAATCTGGAATGATAGCTATTGTTATTTCAATGTGAAATTCTCCCCCCCCCCCATATGCTCACATGTCTGAACAATACTGGCACTGTTTGAAGAAACTGAGAAACTGTAAAACTTAAGAAAGGACCTCATTGGCTGGCTTAGAGCACTAGAAATGAGCCTTGAGAGTCACAATCCATTCTAGACCCATGGTTCAGCTTCTTCACTGTAATCAACACCAAGAATGAATCCCATCCACCCACCATACTTTCCACACATGATTAATGGTATCCCCTTGAACGAGGAGCCAAAATAACCCATCTCTCTGTAAGTTACTTCTCTTGTAACAACAAGGTAATTCGTACAACACTCACAGAAGAGATTCTGTAGCCATTAGAATATCCAATTTTACACCTATTGTTTCTTTTTCAGGTTTAAGTCTACAGCTATGTAATTCAAATCTACAGGTTTATCAATCATTCCAATGACACACACCTTCTCTACTTGAATAGGTCTTCTGGTTCCATTCACTAATGCTGTGACTGGTTAAAGAAGCATCCAAATGCTCTGCTAATGGGGCTATCATCACACCTTCTTACTGAATCATACTTTAAATGATTACCAACAAGATATTTTATTCTCCCTATGATATTTTTATTTATTCCAGATTGTTAAACATGTTGGAAAAATGTGCTACATACAATTTTCTTTTTCAAATATGAGTGATAATGATAGTGACTGTTTAGCAAAATTTTTGTCAAGATTTAGATGAAATCAAAACACACAAAGTGTTTTATCGGATCCCCGTAATGATGCTGTGGCTTGATTCTAAAACATTCTGAACAGAACAGTGTTTTCAACACTTGCATCCTAGCTGGCAGTACTGTTTTGAAGTTCAGATTTGCCTTTAGAAAGCGAGGCCTGGCTGGTGGACATGGGTCACTCGGTTGACATCTGCAGGTTTCCCCTTCCCTTACTCTTTTCCTGGTGTGCTGCCATGTGATCAGACACGGCCGCATACATACAACTGCTGGGGACTCAATTGCACCACTGGGCTTTTCCTGCTCTGTTGTACTGACACCACTGAGACAACATGACTAAATAAATACTTGCTCCCTTAAGCTGTCTCTTAAGGTGCTTCAATCACAGTGATGTGTAAGTGACTAGTACAAGACTGTCAGACTTACACTCAATACCATTTCTAGAAAGGAAACAATTCTATTTTAGGGACTGAAAAGTAATTGATATCTTGCTTTTGGTGTTAGAAAACAATTTCAGAATGGTTATACAATATATAGTCTATTTGTTCACATAATCATTAAATGGCTTCATTAAAGAAAGAAACACCACTTGATGTTTCTTGATCCTTATCTAACCAGCTCTGGTCTTTCCTCTGTGATTCCAGTCTTTACTCTGTCTTATGTGTACAGCCAAAGCTGAATTCCTACTGAGCCTCCTGTGTGAAATCTTCTCATTCTTCTCCACCAGAGAGTCTCACCTGTGTCACTTTTCGAGGCCATCTTACTTGACTCTTCCTTTGTACAACTCTGTTTATTGTTTTTACCTCTGTGTTTCCAAAACTATCTTTACAGTGCTCTTATCCATCACACTGTAGTCTCATTCATTATGTATGTGTTTCTTTACTTCCCTGGAAAAGCAGTGACCATAAAAGCAGAAATCACATATTTACCTCTTTTTTGTCTACAGAGACAAAAAGAATTGCTTTTGACTAAATATATGTAGAGGGAGTTGAATATATGGTACTCATACAAAAGCATCTTCATTACACATCTCCATGTATAGTTTCCATTATTTAAAACAGAAGGCAAAAAGCACAGCTCATCCAGCTTAGCTTTGCTGTGGTCTCCTTATGTCCCTTTGCATTTATGAAGTTGTTAATCAGTTTTTTCTCCCTCTAGCTTTATAAGCAGCTATTGAATATTTGTTTTTAACAACCAAAAGATGTATTTTCTTATATATAAAATTATATACATCTGGTGAGAAGAATGTTTTGTAGGGTATTTACCATATCTTTGTGAAAATTGGGAGCTATTTTGAGGAGATTTCCAAACAATAAACATTGTATTTTTTTTTCACAGAAACAACTAGAGGAATAGTTTAGTTCAGTAAGGATTGTGCATTTATCAAAGAAAGTATGTGTTAAACAGTGACAATAAAACAACAACATAATTATAGGAATTAATAGGTATTTAACTATTTTAAGCAGTTCACACATATAAACTCATTGAATCATCAAGAGGATACCAATACGCAATTTTAATTTCTTGACCATGTAACTGAGAAAAGGAAGTTATGCAGATAGAAATGATCTAGCCCATTGTGAGAACTGAGAGTTCTAACTCAGAGTCACACACTATCATCTTTGCCAGTGTTACTACAATGAAGGGAAGGAGAAAGGTCAGATAATTTCAGAGTAGTCCAGGCATATTGCTTACAGTTCTCCAGCACAGTAACAGAAATAGAGTATTCTACTTTTTGGGTCCTGCACCTGTCAGATGTCATGGTGCTTAGTGTCAATGTGTGCAAGCCCACCTTGACTTCCAAATTGTGTTGAACAGTCATGTGAACACTCTCAAATCTTGTCCTGCATATCATTTTTCTATTTCTTTTTACTTTCTGACCCATTATTCCCATCACCAATGTCCACTGGAACAAGCCAGCAAGAAAGCACCATATTTACTTCAAAATTCACTTATCTGAGACCATTTTTTTTCAATTATCTAAATGCATAACATCACTTATTGCTTACTCCACTTAGCTTATTCATTTACTTAATGCAAGATGTGTCATTTTATTTTTAATAATGTGAGTTATTTGAGACATCACATATCATCCTCACCACCATTGTTGTCATCACCACATCATCATCATCATCATCATCATCATCATCATCATCATCATCATCA